>NC_092230.1:27451354-27686354 GCF_036320965.1 Panulirus ornatus | reverse complement strand
TGTTCGCTATTCTATATATATACAATAGCCAATTTCCAATCAATGTTTGTTCGCTATTCTATATATATACAATAGCCAATTTCCAATCAATGTTTGTTCGCTATTCTATATATATTGTCGTATATCCCTACTCGCAGGGACTCATGCGTCATACGTAACAGGTTATACATTAATCCCTGTGTGAGAGTCACTGTGTCGGTGGCTTCACGCAAGGCTGCTGGTGTTGATGTGGAGGACCTCTGAGCTGGCTGGTGCGGGTGTTCTGCTGGGAAGGTCTGTGTGGGTGGATGGGAGTGACCGCGGGAGTGTGGGAATACTGGTAGGTGTGCATGAGGGATGCATATGTCTGGCTGGCTGGCCGGCCAGTCGGGCAACCTAAGGATGTGGTGAAGTGGTTGCATGACGTCTGTACTAAGGCGTACTGGGTGCTCAACGTGTGCACTGGGGTGCATGACGTCTGTACTAAGGTGTACTGGGGTGTATAACGTCTGTACTAAGGTGTATTGGGATGTTCAAAGTGTGTACTGGGGTGCATGGTGTCTGTACTAAGGTGTACTGGGGTGCTTAACGTGTGTTCTGAGGCGCTCGACGTGAGTAATGGGGTGCTCGACGTACGTACCAGGGTGCTCGGATGTATGTACTGGGGTGCATAACGTGTGTACTGAGGGTGAGGAGGTAGCCAGTAGGAGAAAGGACAGACAGAGGGTTGGGTTAGGGGGAGGCGAGCCTTAACGTGAGGTCATTCCTCTTGTGAGGGGACATCCGCTTCCCTCCCTCTCCTCCCTCCCGGATCATCCTCTCTCTCTCTCTCTCTCTCTCTCTCTCTCTCTCTCTCTCTCTCTCTCTCTCTCTCTCTCTCTCTCTCTCTCTCTCACATGCCTGCAAGGATCCCTCCCCCATCCGGAGCCACTGACATCCTCAACCTTCGAGAGTCTATCCTCCAGCTGCCTCACATAACCCCACACATACCATCTACTCCCACACCTCTCCCTGGGCTCTCTGCCTCTGCTCTGATCACTCAGCACAGTATAACAGACTCCGCCAGCTCGAGGCTACACTGCGAGTAGTAAAGTCACCTTTGACGAGGCTGTATCGTCCGTCAGTTGACGAAACAAAGAACTTCTTGCTTCAGAGGAGTTCATCCTGTCCCTGCAACTGAGTGCAGCTCCTCCTTGGTCCTGGCTGAGTTCATTCGTGTGCCCCTGTCTGAGGCTAGTTTACTGTGCAGCCCAGGCTCATCCTGTGAGCGATAGTGCAGAAAGATTACAGAGGTCACAAAGGGTCTTTGTCAAAACCCAGTGGGTTGAGGATAATTATATAGATTGCTGCAGATTTGGCTCACTGCAAAAGCCTACAGACATTCCATGAGCAACTTTGCAGACTATATACAAAATGTGGACACAATCTTAAGAGTCTCAGGTGTCCTGTTATTAATGATATGGTGTTGTGCCATTTCTTGGCAAGGTTTGTTTAGGCATTATCCCTAAAAGGATCTATCTTTCTTTTCACAGTCTAAATCTCTAAGACAAAATGTTTTATTCTATGTCCATAAGAGCTAAAAACTTTACAATTCACATGATAACATCTCCAAACAACCAAGGCGCCAAAAGGACCTATAGCACTGTCTTATTTTCAACCATTACATTATCCTGTCAACTGCTGATCTTGTAACGTTTGATGTACTACATTCACGCATTTCAATGTCATTCTACTAGTCTTAGGTAACGCCAGGAACCTACCTGAAAGGAATCCTGGGGTAATATATTAATAAGAGTCCCTTTGTTTACCAGACCACACATTGGCGCGGTGTAAGACAATACAAGCTCTCGGAAAAATACGACTGTGAAGCACATATTGAGACGAGTGGCAAGACAGAGATGGACTGAGGCCTCGTGTATTCAGTACGTCAATACTAAATAACAGTGTAAGATAAGACAGTTCCCTCGAGATGGGGTTACATGTGCAAGGTGAGTGCGTAGAGTCTGTGGTATGAGAACGCAATCTTGAACACCCGAAGAAAGTGATCCTGATTATCCAATTAGCGGTTTTAGTTGACGTTGATGGCCTTCATGAACCTGGCAGTCGATAGGTCTGATAACCAACCAACCAAGTATCTGTTATCATATACAAGTGGACTGAACAATATACAATATATGCTATAAATGGGTGGGATGAGGGATCCCACGCGGTCTGTGCTAAGATACACGCTTCACCGTGAAGAGATATATGCAACAATCACCACTGGAAAGAAGATAAAAACGGAGTACTTTCTCTTTCCAGGGGTGGTTGTTGCATATATATATATACATATATATATATATATATATATATATATATATATATATATATATATATATATATATATATGTACATATATGTGTGTGTGTGTGTGTGTGTGTGTGTGTGTGAGTACAGTAGAGCTGCACTTAAGCAAGATATATACAGGAGGTAGGGGCCCTATTATATATTCAGTATAAAGACGATCAGCAAACACATATGTATAGAAAGGAGAGACCAGCCAGTCCCTCAGGCTTACGTACCCAGCCTGAGTCAATCAGTCGGACATCGACCCAAAAACGTCTTTAGTTTTCCCATCGACTGATCAACAGTGAATCCCGATTTTTAATATCTTTTACGCGGGAAAGTGCTGAGATATCTGACTCAAAACTGTGTCATATATGGATCCCGACATAATCATAGGCAGAGTAGAATTCAATTCCTTTATAGTTGTTAAGATCTTCAAAAGATGCTATGGAGGTGGCAGTCATTTATAACTGAAAGCAATAATAACTGATAAATCCGTGACTCTATGCAACAGAAGCCGACAGAAGAGACAGCTTCTTGGGCCAAGGGAAAACACATTTAAATCATAATTCATCCAAGGGATTTCAAGAATCAGCCACATGCGAGAGGTGAAAACTGACAGGCAACAATGTGGTTGATATGAAACTCTTTCCAGGTACCACTCTACTCGAATCACTACACATAAAATGAAACCCAAGTACAGATGGTCTCGGACAGTAAACCTAAATCCCCTACTAACACTGACCACTAGATTTTCTCTTTAGCAAACGCTGTGGGAAATTCGCGCTGAGTACACCTGTAAAGAGAACTGAGAGAGGAAAAATCTTCAGATGAAAACCATTCACCGGTATATATATATATATATATATATATATATATATATATATATATATATATATATATATATATATATATGTAAAGCGTGCACAAATAACGGGTGTACTTCAGATGCAAGTAAAACCACAAGGGAACGGAAGATACGAAATGTCAAGCGCTTTCGTATAATTACATCTGACGCCTGGCGCTTCGTATTTTCCGTTACCTTGTGGTTTTCACCTCCAGAGAGAGAGAGAGAGAGAGAGAGAGAGAGAGAGAGAGAGAGAGAGAGAGAGAGAGAGAGAGAGAGGACTGAAACAGAAGTGGATTCTATGTTTGAATAAAGACGTGACGTCTGAAGAAAACCACATGGAGGAAGCCTGTCTGAGTAGTGCACAACAAGGTTGGTGATGGACGTTGTCATCATCATTCTCATGACGTGGAATTCGGAGATCCACCCACGTCAACACTGACATTTTCAAGATGGCCATTATGAACATCTGTTCCTCCGGAGTATTATCAGTAGCAGCAGTCCATCCATCCCACAAGCAGGTAGATATGTAATTTATTTGCCAGACTTTTTTTCAACTTTTAAATTCGTAATCTACTCGACTTCAACTCTAAAAGAAAAGTTGCTACCATTGTTGAACTGCGTCCATATTGGATCATGAAGTCCCGTGGGAGTCGTTGAAGACTCCTTGACGGCGAGACTTAGGATCTGATCACACTCAAGGTCTTATCGCCGAGTCTAAAGCATAGGACGGAGCATGCCAATTCTTCCGTGAAAGATTTCTTCAGTCCATGCACAGAGCACTTTTCTTTTTATTAGGGGGAATAACGTCAATCATTGATTACTGAAGGAGCATATTCAGTTCTCGATACATAATTTCGTACATCAGTCTTGTCAAGTACGTTATATCATCTGAGTTGGGCAATCCAGTGATTATGGAAGACAAAGCAATGCACCAACACATCTAGGATGATTAATACATCACATACAGCATCAAATGAAACAGTACAACACTCCCTTGAGGAGACAAAATTTCTATTGTAACGAACAGCAAGGAAAACGTTCTTAATTCAAACACAATATTATGTAATCAACAAGAAAATCATTACAGATTTATAACTTGCAGATAATAACTTGCTGTAATGATAGACTCAGTAGTAGAATACAAGAACTGAAATCTAATAAAGTGCGAGTACAAGGCACATTGTAAGACGACCCCCTTCACTTAAATGGAAAAGAATTCCAGCTGCAACATACACGATAGATTCCACAGCACAGGTAAAAACCAATAGCTATAGGCAGCCTAAAATGACCATGCAAGTAGGTCTGGTCGCAGGGCTGAGCTGCAGGCTGAGAGAGCCGCGCAAACCACAGGAATATCAAAAAAGAAAAAAAAAAAATCCATAAAAAATCCAATAATTTAATTTCAGTTTAAGAAAATGGTTCCGTAATTCAAAATGTTTGAAATAATATCGTGATCCTGTTGGTGCTTTAGCTTTCAGGGGCCATCCAATCATACTTCTGGATGATGTTATGACAGCTTTAACTCGTAAACCGGACTATAATTAGAAGCATTATGGATTTTACTCCACTCTTCATCAAAATATTGCGAGCACGACAATACGTATATGAAACACAGAACGACGACCACCGTATAGGAAAACACGAAACTTGCCGTTGGTGTGATTCCCTTGAAAGCCTTTTCTCACCGAGTCTTCTGAAGGCGTACTTCCGTGTGCATTTCCTGAGGCCACAGTGACGACAGCAGCCGAGGGCATTACAGAGACACCTACCGACCACAAACCTCTACCATAATCAGGCCAGTGTACCAACCTCCCCATACACCGCCTGCTCTATTTCTTAAGCTATCGTTTCGTTTGCATCAATCCAAGGCTATCGCTTCGTTTATATCACCTCGTTATGGTATCCCTAGGATATCGCGTCGTTCATATCAAACTAGCTTATCCCCTCGTTTACAACAACCCTTGATTAATGTCTCGTTTCTATCAACCCTAAGCTAGTGCCTCGTAAATATAAATCCTATGCAATTGCCTCTATCTATCAGTCCTAAGCTATCGCCTTATTTATAACAATACTAGGCTATCGCCTCGTTTATACAGGCTTTCGCCTCGTTTACATCAACCCTGAGTGAAGATTACATCAACCTTGAAACAAGTACCACGAAGACTACCTTGGTGACATGAACCATACGTTGCGGTACCATCACCTTGGTGTCCACCACAATGGAAACCCTCTACAACTTCCTAGAGCCACAACCTTGCTGCTGGACGAACGAGATGATCCTGATTTGGAGCGACAAGGCTGCGTCGCACTCGCCTGACCAACACTGCTGTCCAAACATACAGTGGGCGATTAGCTCTCCGAGCATGACGTTACGACCCCCTTGAGTGGGAGAATTCGAACCTTGAGCACAAGGGTACAATACCTAGAGCATGAAGGCAAGGCCTCTTTATGATGGTTTGGCCTTTGGCCCGACCCTTAAGGGCCAGACCTCAGATCAGGCCATCTTACCCATGGGTCTACGTACTATGAGTCGTAACGTCGCGCTCAAAGAACAACGCATCATAGTCCAGAATGGAGTCATAAGATAGCAAGAAAAATGTCAGCAGAAAAATAGGGGGATGGGAGGCTCAGCCAATGCAAAATAAACCAATCACGTCGGTCAAACATTTTTACAAGAGGGAGAAGCGAACTCACAATGTGCTGACTCACCAGAGATCCCCACACACTCTCACAAACATTTCACTTCCCAGGCGACATTTTTTTGGTCTGACATACGTAACCTATTTCTTCCAGCAGGATCTGATCTACCACAGTGAAGCAAATCAGGACTAAAGAGGGATCGTGAGACCCTCGAAGACTTTAGGTACGGCAGTTCGAATTCAACGAGTCACAAAAATTCTCGTACAAGGATGAAAATACAAAAATTTAACGCAAAAAAAAAAAAACCTAGAATATCATGATGTACCCTCACATATGTTTGAATTGATCTGTTACTTTCTCTTTGTTCATGATGACGAAAAAACATGATACCTAGCATGTATCATGGCTGCGGGTGTAGCAGGTTAAGCGCAGACTCTATCGCACCTTCCCGTACTTTGAACTTCCGTATCCAGGCGCGCTCTGTTGACTCTCGGTTGCAACACGTCGCCAGTTCACCGAGCCTATTCACATAACTTTCCTATAATCTTTCGTCGCACGTTTAAAACCAAACTACTTAACATTGTGCCTGGTATGGACAACCGAGTGATTCAGATCCACTAGTCATGGAGACTGATTGCTCATGGGCGTGATCAGTGCCCAGAAGTGTTGAAGAAGCGGGTTGTAAATATATAACTGATAACTGCTACCGAGGGTTCGCTGCACGGTTGGACTTCCTTGTACGACGCTTCAACGTTAACTTTTCTCTGATAGCCAATCATCATCACAATACAGTATACTATATCGGTATACACACATATATTATTCATATACAACTGCTCCATAACCCCCTTACAAAAAATGGGTCATGGTTTCACCCACGACCTCTTTTCCCGAAGTTCCCGCAGCTCCAAAGCTGCGGTACTTCCACCAATGAGGAAATGATGGACTCTTCTGCAGTGAGAGGTTCATTGACGAGATTGTCCTCATGATACAGCCTTCCAAAAGGTAACTTTTCACCACTGACGTAAACTTACTTGTGGGTTCTCTCTCTCTCTCTCTCTCTCTCTCTCTCTCTCTCTCTCTCTCTCTCTCTCTCTCTCTCTCTCTCTCTCTCTCTGTATATATATATATATATATATATATATATATATATATATATATATATATATATATATTTATACAGTTCACCATTTCCCGCGCAACTTATTGTGCCGTATTACATTATACTCTCGAAACACCTAGCTAGAACACTGAAATGAAGCCAATTGTGAGCGGTAACTACCTAACTACCTACGTACCTATCTACCTCCCTACCTGGGCCCAGCCCTGGCTGTGGGGTTGAACAATCACGAAGTCTTCACCTACGACAAAATTAAGACAAAGGATCGCTAGCAGCTTGATTCAAACCTTATCCACAAGATCATTCTTAAGATAACTGTTAAAGTGGTAAGTTTACCATTGATTGAAAAGAATATTTCTGAATATTATATCAACACGCCCCATCAGTACTCGAGATCGATGCCTTCTTACAGTGAGAGAAAATTATATCATGAAGTTTTATTTTCATAAATGAAAAGAAAAATCAAACATACATAAACTATTATAGCCGAGGAGCAACGACTGACAAAGGTTGGTTTTCAACCTTCAACTGCGGATACATAAATGTCATTTGACGATCCAAATGACAACATACATCACAGGTCTATAATTTTCATCCACTGTAGCAAGACACATCATCTATTGTAGCTAAACAGGTACTACAGAGGCTAGGACCAGAAGGAACCACCTTTGATACTGTCTCACGTCAGTATTAATGTTGCGAGTCAACCCATACACATCACGTACGGAGCCAACAACGACTTCACGCGAATAATACTTCATGCGTTCTTCTCTAACAGATCAGACAGTCACTGCTGGGAAGACGTGACATCGTCTTACTAACACTGGTTAGGATTACTGTCGGCCACAACACAGAGTTGTGGTGACAGTTCCCTTCATCTAAGACTGACGCGCCATGAAGAAGGTACGAGTTCTACCGTGCTACACTCTATACTGACACCCTTCAGGAAAACGGTGCTATCTATCCTTGAGCACGACGGCACGACCTCTCAGCACGATAATATGCTCCTTCAGCACGACAGCACGACCCGTGAACACGGCAGTGGGCCCCTATGAACACAACAGTACAACCCTTAAGGGTCTAATCAGGAGCCACATAATTCATTTGATTCTTTATATTGCACTTTAATCTCCATTTATCCGAAATGTCCAAGACTACTGCATGTTTTGGCTCATGCGCTATGCTGGTGTGTGTGTGTGTGTGTGTGTGTGTGTGTGTGTGTGTGTGTGTGTGTGTGTGTGCTGATAACCAGGAAAAATATTTTTTCGTGGTTATCATGAAGTACTTAGATGACACGCATCACTGTGATCTTAAGGACGTGTTTCATCGTATTCATTACAACCAAAATGACAAATCCATTACACCTACAAAGTGGCTGATATGTGTATGTAACTCTTGCTCAAACTTTACGATTGAATGACCTGGTCTTTAACCATACTGATAAGAGTCGGGTCAAAGGCCAGATCATCATACCTAAGGCTGTACTTAAGGGTAGTACATGTAACGGCTGACCAAGTGTCGACCCGTTATGCTCAAGGGTCGTACCGTGGTGCACGCAAGTACGTACAATGCTTGTCACCCATATCGATGGCTCTTCGCTTTCTCCACGACTCTTGTGCGTCAGATCTGAAGTTTATGGTCTGCAACTCACTTGAATTCTCCATTTCTTTTTCTAAACTTCACCAAATATTTTCGCGTGGAAATTCATCTCGCTGCTCACAGTTACGCATTGCTACCAACACTACAACTTTCCCACGAACACCCCCACAATCGACTGTTCGCATAAAAATATACGTAAGACAAAAACACATTTCGAAACAAGACCATTCGAAGCCCTAAATCATGGTAAAAATAACTTCATAAATCATAAACCACAACTACTATGAGTTTATATTATATATATATATATATATATATATATATATATATATATATATATATATATATATATATATATATATATATCAACGAAAAATCTAAGTTGAACACATGTGAAAAAGTTAGTGTAATGCACACAGACACCTGGACCAAAGTTTACAACAACTTCCTCTGGACAGTCCCCCACATCAAGCTGCGTAAAACCTTGTTCGACACAGTTGCCAAACCCGAACGCATTACGAAGCCTTGTTTAATCGAGTGTTCTAAAAACCGAACGTTGTATAATCGACTAAGCTTCCTTCAGAAGAGCAACCAATTCTTGAGTGAATCCACTAAGTTTTGGTGTACGAAGAACGGACATTTCAACGCTGTTCGTTTCTGCTCAGATAGAGCAATCATTTTGTTAACTCGACCTCCATAATACAAGCCTCCATTTCTACGTGACAGACCGTTATGATGTCTCTTTCCTCCCTTGAACAGCTAAGCTGTGTGGTTCTCTCCTTCCCTGCGTATGTCCCTCTTCCTATAACCTTTCTACCTTTAAGAATCAAATCTACAAGCACCTGCGAAGCCCTGATTAACTGCTACATTCTCTTACATATTTCCTTTATCCTGGGATAACCTATGATTAAGGAATGCGCTTGCCTGTGCCATAAGGATAACAATCACAAGAAAAATCCATGGGTCCCTCAGCCCATTTCTGTGACACAATTCATGCATTACACTCCGCCCGTGCTATCAGGGAAACAACTAGGTAAATACACCAGTGTCACCTTATATGAAGGATCAATACCCTTATGTACTGACTTATCCTGCACTGTGAAGCTTGTATCGAAGTCCTAATAACCTAACCTCACATACATCAGTTTTGATCCAACCTGTATTGTGTATGTGCTGTGCATCCTTGGGACCTCTCATCCTATCTCTGTAACTTGTGTCGTGTTCACCAATATTTGTATAACTTATGATCATTCGTTTGTCCAGCGGTTGTGATGTCTTACCCATGCCACAGCATGTGGATAGGTAAATAAAAGTGATAAACTTCACCACTACAAGAACTGGCGAGGTCAGTACACTCCGCTGTTACACCTGTGCTCAGGCCGGCAGCTGCATCCTTAGGAGGCTTTGATCTGTTCCAGCGATTCATGCAGACTGACTCCCGTGAATGGGGTAACTCGGCTGAGGCCTTGAGCACGACGGGAAGACCAGCATAGGGCTACGATCCTTGAGCATGACGGTATGACCCTTAGATATGATTGCCTATCCTCATGGCACGACACCTCGGTACGATGGCCTGGCCTTTCTGACCTTCATAACGAAGCGTCGTACCGTCGTGCTCAACTGTATAAATAGGTAGGGAAACATCAGCTGGGGTAAACAACTTTAGGCGCAAAGCAATCGCCCTGACGGGCGCCTGAGGATACCTTCCCTACTGACTACTACCTCACCAGACAATTTCTGCCCGCCATTCTTAGAACTCATCGCTCCCACAGAATGATCATACTAAAAGAGCTTGTAACACTTTATACATATAGCGATGGTGCTTTGCACAGTCCACGTTATCACCGGCTTTAAAATCGATCTCCATTTCAGCTGGGTTCGGAACGGACTGGGATCGAGTTATCAGCGTCCATTATGCCTAATCACTCTTATCTCTGTATCTCCGACGCCTCGTAACCCCCGCTGGGACCCCTCCTCCTTCAGGGCGTGGCCAAGGCCCCCCTCATACTTCCTTCTCCCTACTATATTCCCTCAATTTCCTTCCCATCCCAGGATGGGGTGGGGAGGAGAGTGTCTTCTTCCTTCTACCTCGCTCCTTTATATATTCTTTACGCTACAACCATCATGCGTCCTCTCCGGATGACTTAACCACTTCAGGGTAATACATGTCGTCTCTTAACCCCTAACCGTGTGGCAACACTCCCCATGTGTCTGTCAATCTCCATCATGCCACACCTCCTTCATATCTCTTCATCATCTGCAAACACCACAACCACCCCTGTAACTACTACTTTTTAGCACTCTTAATCCTAAAGTTGCTCTCTCCATTCCATCCCTTGCGTTACCTCGCTAACGCGGGAAACGGCGGTTAAGTATAATAAAATATAATATATATATATATATATATATATATATATATATATATATATATATATATATATATATATATATATTATATATATATATATATATATATATATATATATATATATATATTTATATATATATATAAATATATATATATATATATATATATATATATATATATATATATATATATATATATATATATATATATATATATATATCAAAAAGGTTAGGTAAGATCACAGAGCCCTGTCATACTCCCCAAGTTTACCTGAAAACTTTCACTCGCTCCAACGCCCACACTCACACGTTGTACTACTTCTGTAAAACGATATTTCTGCGTCGACCAACCAACTTTCCTCTTGCATGACAGATTTTCAATGCGTCCCACAATTCGTTCCAGTTCACATTTATCTCGTGTATCTTTTACGTCCCAGAATATTTTACACATGTTTCGTCTATTTTCGTCTGGCTCTGTACCACGTTTCAGTGAATAAATATATATTTTGAACATATATTCTGCAATCACATCGTCACTACTCAGCATTTCTCCTATAATCCCAACCCGTCCAATTGTCTCTTTCTCTTCATTATGCTCAAGTATAACACGGAGTTTATTATATTTTGAGTCCAAGGATAAAGTTCAAACTCAAGTCACATTCACAAATCCAAGCTCGAGTCTTACGTACTGATCAAGTCCTTGTCTTTGATGCTCAGGTCCAAAGCCTACGTCCAAATTCTTCAAGTCTTAGTCAAAGACCAAGAAAACTGGACTCGAGTGTAGGCATGATTACTACAACAAGCGAAGAGTCTGGTCTAAAACAAGACAACGTTGCTCTTCTGATCAGTCAGCTTGTTTGTATCAGAATCCCAATAACCAACGTGACCGCCACAGCCCAGGTGATCAGATCCCCCACTGTTGCTGTTCATCTGGATCTTTCCTTTAAATTTCACACCGACTGATCCCTCAGATTTCAAGGGTACAACAATACCGGGCTCAGAGTGTTTACATTGCCGGTACTTGCTCGCACTTCAAATATGACAAACTATATATATATATATATATATATATATATATATATATATATATATTCCTACGAGTCCACGGGAAATATGAAACACGATAAGTTTCGTGTAATAATCACATCATCAAGGGAGACGCAAGAGAGAAATATAAGTCAGTTGATATACAACGAAGAGACGTAGCTAGGACGCCATTTGGTAAACATGCGGTTGTCCAAGACAACCGCATGTTTACCAAATGGCGTCTTAGCTACGTCTCTTCGTTGTATATCAACTGACTGTTACATTTCTCTCTTGTGTCTCCCCTGATGATGTGATTATTACACGAAAGTGCACTTGGGAACTTATCGTGTTTCATATTCCTCGTGGACTCATAGGAATATACTTGATCACGCGCAAAATTGTGATCCTTTCCTATATATATATATATATATATATATATATATATATATATATATATATGTGTGTGTGTGTGTGTGTGTGTGTGTGTGTGTGTGTGTGTGTGTGTGTGTGTGTGATAGAGTGTGATAGTAATAGATAGATAGATAGATAGATAGATAGATACATGAAGATCCCTTCTCATGTCGCACCTAAGGGAGGTTGCGTGACAAATATATATACAACTGAGCAATTCAGAAAAAAAAGGTCGCTTCACTCCAGTTACTTTGAAGTCTTCAATATCTCCTGCTCTGGAAACGGGTCCATTTCACGACAGTGTACTGAGGGACACGCCCTCCAGTTATATTTTCTTCTCATATCGTGATACATTTCTCCCGTCAACGCTCCAGTAACTATGACTTTTTACCGAGAGAGCGCGCACTACTGATGTTCCTGACGTGTTTTCTTAATTTCCACCATATCTTCCGCCTTAAATGATGGTATTGCTCTCTCTCTCTCTCTCTCTCTCTCTCTCTCTCTCTCTCTCTCTCTCTCTCTCTCTCTCTCTCTCTCTCTCTCTCTCTACACTTCGTCACGAAGGTACAATCCTTCAACACAACGGTTTGACCCTTGTGCATGGAAGTGCGACCTTAGGGTCATGGCATCCCGTCGTCCTGGGTCATGGCATCCCATCGTTTAGGATGAGGTCATAGGGCAGGCTATCGTACCCAAGGGTCGTACTGTCGTGCTCAAGGGGTTAAATACGTCACAGGTCTGGCCTCCTCGTCTTTCACATATTGGGAACCGAACAAAGGTAATGTTTGTTTAGGTTTTAAAACTCTAATGCCATTACTTTCGTAATGTAGATGATAACTAATACCCTATGTCAAATTGATCATAAAGTGTCATACACTACGTCGGATTAATCATAAAGTGCAATACACTACATCAAATTAACCATAAAGTGTCATAAACGTCATCAAATTAAGGCATAAAGTGCTTAGTTTATAAAAAGGAATCGAGGGGCGTATATAGTGTACCAAACCAGCCAGGTGGTTAGGTAGGCGTGCAAGCCGCAGCCTCCAACAGCACGACTGAGCACGGAAACAACACGGCAGCCTGATCCCAGACCGAAATGTCGAAGTAAAAGACCAAAAACCATCGGAAGATATCCGTATGGTCTGGTATGGTCCCAGACCCACAGCTGCTAAGGAGGAAGATCTTGCCAGGAGGTATCGTCTCAATATGCAACAGCCACTCAAACAGTTCAGCAGTCAGACAGTAACTGGGGCCAGATGTGCCCACCTTTTAAAGACAATCCTCCATTATTATTGAGGAACATGACATGGCGGACCCTGCTGTGAACACGTAACCAAAAGACAAAACTAAAATAAAATAACTGAATTTACAAGAAATCGTCTGAACGCTTTTCTTGCGTCTTCAAGAGATCTTAACTTTTCATAATATGTAGATGGTGAGTCTGTCGTACGACAAGAGACTGACAGTTACAACGGATCGTTCGGACTGAGAGCGCATCACTGAACATCATATGTTCACCCAATACGTTTCACAAGATTTTTAAAGTCAAATGATAATCACTGAATGACTCAACTGAAATCCACGATTGCCCCGTCTCTTTAATCACAATCTGAAAACCTAAAAACTCATTTTATAAGACAAACGCCAAATTCTGTCGACATTTTATTTTACAAATGGCGTCGTTAACGTCGACATATTCTCGCTTGAGGAGTCATCGATAACATAGGAACCAAATATCTTGAGGAAGCCAGATGGTCGTCTGCAACTGCAGCAGACGTGGCGAGTCATGGTAGTGAGGAGAGTCAGGTGTGGCCTACATACACCCGCCCACCGTACGCCACCAAACGTCTCATGCACCGAACTCAACCTTGTTTTAGATTGGCTAGTACGTCTCCTGATATCATCGTCTTCAATAAGACGGTACGACCCTTGGGTAAGATGCCCCGGTCTATGATCTGACCCTTGAGGTTCAGATCAAAGATATGGCCGTCATACGTAAGGGTCGTACATCCGTCGTGCTTAGGCTTGGTTATCACACTCAAGGGTCGTACCGTCGGGCTCAAGTGGTTAATCTTCTCAAAACCATCACAAAGCAATGAGATACCCCCATCATATAAGCCAACGAAGACAACTACCTGAACCATTACTTCACAGCCCAGAAACTCTGGCAAGATTCAAAGAGCCGAGAAAGTGGACAACGAAATGACTGTAGTTTCCAGCAAGGAACACCCGCTTGGCCCTCTTCCCGTTTTGCCTGGCCACCGACCGAGGCACAGGCAGCCTAAGGCACGAGAAGTAGAGCGCGTCACCCGACAAGCTCATCCTTGTTTGAGAGAACGTCTCCTGACCTACAGAGGCGAATATATTTTAGCTCACGAGTCTAGCAGACAGAACACCACTGGCAACTATCCTCCGGGGGTATAACATCTTCACGTGAGGGATATGCATCCCCAAGTATGGTCAAGGAGAGGGTGTGTAAGGTGTGCGTTGGCTCCATATAAGTGTTAGGATGAAGGCCAGGGTATGGGCAAGCTAATCAGGTGACGTGGCTGAGTCATGTGTGCTAGCCAGCTGATGCTGGGTGTTCACTCTACACACACACTCAGTGGTGACTGAGTCATGGGTGCTGGTTGCTCTCTCCTACACCCACTGTGGTGGCTGAGTCATGGGTGCTGGTTGCTCACTGATACACCCACTGTGACTGAGTCTTTGGTGCTGGCTGCTCACTCCTACACCCACTGTGGTGACTGAGTCATGGGTGCTGGTTGCTCACTCCTACACCCACTGTGGTGACTGAGTCATGGGTGCTGGCTGCTCACTCCAACACCCACTGTGGTGACTGAGTCATGGGTGCTGGCTGCTCACTCCAACACCCACTGGTGACTGAGCCATGGGTGCTGGTTGCTCAATCCAACACCCACTGTGGTGACTGATCCATGGGTGCTGGTTGCTCACTCCAACACCCACTGTGGAAGCTCTGGTTTCACACCACCCTTCTGCTCGGGGAAAGCTTCGGCCACACGAGGATGTACTGCTGGTGAGAAGCAACACCCGGGAGTTTGTTGTGAGGAGCCGAGAGGAGGAGGAGGAGGAGGCTACAACAGCCTTAAGATGATGTGGGAGGAACTGAAGGAGTGTCATGAAGAGGCTGGGAAGACCTGGCATTATAAAGTTTAAATCACACCACAAAATTATGGTAAGAAAACCGTAAAGTCTCATCTAAACATATGCAACTCGTCTTCGAAGTTCTTCTTTAAAAACAACCTGTCTGCTTAAAATTCTGCAGGAGGAATCTTCAATACTTCCGTTTTCTCCGCTGTCCCTATCAATGCAGATTGGAAAATCAGGGTCTTATTACTGTAATCCAGCAGATAACCTCGTCATAATCCATCAGGTCTTCTGTTACCTGGCTGTCCCATGTACTGTCCTCCAGCAGATAACCTTGCCGGAGACCATCAATTCTACTGTTATGGAGCTGTCCTATGAACTGTCCTCCAGCATATAACCTTGCATAGACCATCAGGTCTTCTGTTACTTGGCTGTCCCAACAGATAACCTCGTCAGAGACCATCAGGTCTTCAGTTACCTGGCTGTCTCATGTGCTGTCCTCCAGCAGATAACCTAGTCAAAGACCAGCAGTTCTGCTACCTGCCTGTCCCATGTACAGTCCTCCATCAGATAACCTCGTCAGAGACCATCAGGTCTTCTGCTACCTGGCTGTCCCATGTACTGTCCTCCAGCATATAACCTGTCACAGACCATCAGGTCTTTTGTTACCTGGCTGTAATAACGAACTTTGTGATTTGTGATGTAGCGCTGAATGAAGCTTACACTTTTAGTGGTGACTAACACAAGGGTGCTTCTAGGGGAACATCATACAGCTAACCATGATAGGCAAATATTCTCCCGCACCATCCAACGACTTCGATGTCATCTCGACGTGCAGGTCAGTCCTGTGTAACGGAAAGGATTTCCTCCTACGCTCGATAAAGCCCTTGAGCACGATGATGCGACCTTTGAAAACGATGATACGACCCTTGAACACGATGATGCGACCCTTGAGCACGATGATGCGACCCTTGAACACGATGATGCGACCCTTGAACATGATCATGCGACCCTTGAACACGATGGTGCGATCCTTGACCGCGATGATGCGACCCTTGAACATGATCATGCGACCCTTGGACACGATGGTGCGATCCTTGAGCACGATGATGCGACCCTTGAACATGATCATGCGACCCTTGAACACGATGGTGCGATCCTTGAACGCGATGATGCGACCCTTGAGCACGATGATGCGACCCTTGAACATGATGCGACCCTTGAACACGATGATGCGACCCTTGAACGCGATGATGCGACCCTTGAATATGATGATGCGACCCTTGAATACGATGATGCGACCCTTGAGCACGATAATGCGACCTTTGAGCACGATGATACGGCCCTTGAGCACGACTGTACGATCCCTAGGGTGAGGAGGGAGTTGTGATATGGACTGGCCTTTAACCCAACTCCTACGGGTCAGGTTAAAGGTCACATTATCATAACAAAAGGGAGCGCACATTCGTGCTCAAGAAGAGAAGGTTAATATAGATGAATCATACGACCTGGCGATGGTCTTAACTAACTCTATCCGTCGAAAATTATATGATGTCACAAACTGCACGGAGGTAAATAAATACCAACTAAGACTTTAGAATAAATTCTCCTGGATTTAGGAAGTTTCGTAAAATATAATTGTGGTAATTCATTTTCTTATATTTTTTTCTTGTAGATCATTGTGATTAAACAAGTGTACCGGCTTCCATATGTTTGTCTCTATGAAAAAAAGGCGTCCAGGCTAATGACGTAGTGGTCCAACAAAGAAATGGACCATGACCGAGAAAGTATGATGGACACTAGGAGATTAAAGGGCAAGTGATGAACCAAGAACAAGAGGTGGACCGGGAGCGCAAGGGCAAGAGATGGACCAGGAACAAGAGGTGGACCGGGAGAGTAAGAGCAAAAAGATGGACCAAAAGTAAAAACATAGGCCTAGAATAACACTGAGATATGGACCATGAAGAACACTAACAGATGGGCCTGAAACAAAGGAGCAAGAATTGAACAAACAAAAAAAATAAACAGCAAGAGTTGGTCTAAAGACAACAGAACTAGAGATGGATAAGAGAGTCAACAACAAGTGGCGGACCAGGAACGTAACAGCAAGAGATGGACCTGAAACACCAAAGAAAGATATGGACGCGGAACGTAACAGCAAAAGACGGAGCAGAATCACCAGAGAAAGAGATGGACCAGGAACAGAGTAACATCACGAGATGTACAAGAACAGAGCGTTTGGCCCAAAATAACATAGTATTCGGTGGACCAGAAACAACGCAGCAAGAGAGGGACCAGAAACAACACAGCAAGAGATGGACCAGCAACAACACAGCAAGAGATGGCAAGAAACAACAAAGAAAGGACGGCCAAAAACGTGGGGAGCAAGAAATGGGTCCAGCCACATGACCGCGTGTGCAGGGGGTGAGGTAAGAGAAGCTGGGCAATGGGGCGGCCGGCAGCAACGGATGCCCTCCTAGGTTGTGAGGTACCTCACTGCCAGCCGCACGTCATGGGCTTCATCCTCCTCCCACCCACAACTTACCCCACACACACACACACACACACATACACACATGTACCACTTTCACCCAACACTAAGTACCTCCACGCCACATCCAATTAATGATTTTTAATCAAAAAGCAAATCTGCTGCATAATCAGGAACCCGCATAAATGAGCACAATGGTAAACATCAGTTTAATCCCCTAAACAATGACGGTACGACCTTCTGAGCACGATGGTACGACCCTTCAGTACAACTTTACAACCCACGGGTATGATGACCCTACCTTAGATATGAACCCCATGGGTTAACCCAGAACCTCGCCTCAACCCCAGCAGCGTTGTATGTAACACAACCTCTTGTATGAAACACTGTAACATGTGACAGATGTTGGACTCCGCCGCATGAGATGACATTCTGCCTGTATCACTGGGAGTACAGACAATCTCGAGTCAAAAACTTCTCACACTGCTACTGGAATTAGCACAGCTTCAGAGTTGCAAGGAACTCCTGAAAAAGGTTCTTGAAGTAACTCCAAGAGTCCTTCAATATAGGTGTCCTGGGGAAATTCTTGATAAATAAATATATAATATGCAATAAACAGCAATACTTAACTTTGCAACTTGAAGTAACCTGACGTGACATAGATGACTGACCGTAACTTCTAAAAGTTTACAGGAAACAAAATAAGACAAAACATCTACGTGTGGCCATGTGAAATCTTCAACAACCTCCTTCCTCATTTCTAAGACGAGCAACAGTCAGTCTGTCCCTCGCCAGCCACAACACACCCTACTGCACCCGTGGATCATAGTCAGCGTACATCAACCAAGACACATTCGAATATTCCTAGGCTACGTAAACGAGAACCAATAGAAAAAAATACTAATGAATAAAAAGAGGTAAAATATTGTTCTATTTTCCACTCGATAATCCAGTCATGAGGCCAATTCCACGATCCTGGCCTTTTCGTTTTTGCAATAAACTTGTGTCGTCACACCAGCCTCTACCCTGGCCCGGCCGTATCTTAGCTAGATATCTTACCTTCCTTCACACACCAGTTTGCACCGCCCTCCTGTTCACAGCGACACCTACTACCAACAGATTCCATCTGTTTCCATCCAGTGCTACTAGGCAGTAATTCGTTTACCATAATCCAGTTCCCTTACCCAAGAGAGGTATACTCAAGCAGTACAGCAATAGGAATCCTCCAATAAAGAGGCTTACATCACCTCCCTAAAGAAATTCCTCGGCCACTTTAAAGGTACTTGAAGTCCTCAAGCCCAGAGTGCTCATCAAAAGATACCCATGACGTCTCCAATGGCAACATCAGCCAAGCCTCTGGGGCTCAATAATCGACGTAAGTCTAGTGACCAGAGGGACCACAGATGCGGGAACGGAGGAGGGAGATAGGCAGGGTGGTGCTTGTACCGCCGCCTCTCCCTATCACAGACGCCAACCGACGATCATCTATAGCGTCCAGTATGCAAAACCGTTGCCCCGGGGGGAAATCAAATCGCCAATGACCTTGAAGCGGCCGCTGCTGAGGGTAGTAATAGCAGCATGGTGGTGGTGTTGGTGGCGACCCCAGCGCTTTAGGAGTTCTGTCACTGTGCGTTGGTAAGCCAGACAAGGCCGGAGAGACGCGGGGACTTGGAACGTGGAGGGTGGGATAGGGTGGTTGTACTCTCCCAGTGAGGCTCTGCCCACGCCACGCCTGCTCCTCCCTCACCGACTGAAGGTTCTCTTGAATATCCCGGACACATGGGCAGAACTCTCTACTTGCCTTTAGTTCAACAAACGTTCACATTTCATGTCATGAACTGGCATACATACCCTCATAAAAGTGCTCCGTACCTATGCATTTGTCAGTTCATGGCAGGCAATGCTGAACATCTAGTAAAGGTAAATAGCATATTTTGCCTCCGAGTCCAGACTTTCCGGGTAACCATCACTTTCTTGTTGCTTCAACGTGGAAATGCCCATTAAACCTATCTAACTTTAACATAAAGGAACTTAATAATAGAGACTTATGACACACACACACACACACACACACACACACACACACACACACACACACACACACACACATACACCTTATCCTCTTGCCATACAGACAAATGTATGCATACACTCCCACCGACCGTTGGCAGCCCGGGTTCAAATTGGTGTGCACTTTTCCGCATTGTTGGTGTGTTCTGACGCGGGGCCTCTCATAAAACCCCTACGATTACGTAGACGTCACTGGCCACCCTCTTATGTATTAACCACGTCCACAACTCCACCCATCACAGTGCCCAAATTAAGTAACACTGTCGCTTGATAACAAAGATATCTAAGTTGCGTATTTAAGTGTATATTAGAAAGTTCAAGTGATGAGATCCGTCGAGTGGGGAACTCTCTCTCTCTCTCCCCCATACCCCTAGCTGTACCAACTAGTTACATTCTTAGACCACTTACTACATTCCATGTGCGTTATCAAACATTTATTCCTCATTCCTCGCCGGTAATGATTCAGTTCATCTATTTACTCAACCATAAAAAAGAATAAAGTCATAACACTTTAAAGCTAAACACAAACAGTACAGTAATTACGTCTCAACACTTCAGGCCGCACAACAGTACAATAACTCAGAACACTTCAGACTGTACAACATTACAGTAACTCAGAACACTTCAGGCTACACAGCAGTATAGTAACTCAAGACTCTTCAGGCTATACAACGGTACAGTAACTCAAGCCACTTCAGGCTGCACAACAGTACAGTAACTCAAGACACTTTATGCTGTACAACAGTACAGTAACTCGAGACACTTCATGCTGTACAACAGTACAGTAACTCAAGACACTTCAGGCTGTATAACAGTACAGTAACTCAAGACACTTCAGGGTGTACTGTTCAGTAACCCAAGACGCTTCAGGATATACAACATAGCGAGTTACCCATACCTCCCTAACCTGACCCATCGTAAATACAACATAGCGAGTTACCCATACCTCCCTGACCTGACCCATCGTAAATACAACATAGCGAGTTACCCATACCTCCCTGACCTGACCCATCGTAAATACAACATAGCGAGTTACCCATACCTCCCTGACCTGACCCATCGTAAATACAACATAGCGAGTTACCCATACCTCCCTGACCTGACCCATCGTAAATACAACATAGCGAGTTACCCATACCTCCCTGACCTGACCCATCGTAAATACAACATAGCGAGTTACCCATACCTCCCTGACCTGACCCATCGTAAATACAACATAGCGAGTTACCCATACCTCCCTGACCTGACCCATCGTAAATACAACATAGCGAGTTACCCATACCTCCCTGACCTGACCCATCGTAAATACAACATAGCGAGTTACCCATACCTCCCTGACCTGACCCATCGTAAATACAACATAGCGAGTTACCCATACCTCCCTGACCTGACCCATCGTAAATACAACATAGCGAGTTACCCATACCTCCCTGACCTGACCCATCGTAAATACAACATAGCGAGTTACCCATACCTCCCTGACCTGACCCATCGTAAATACAACATAGCGAGTTACCCATACCTCCCTGACCTGACCCATCGTAAATACAACATAGCGAGTTACCCATACCTCCCTGACCTGACCCATCGTAAATACAACATAGCGAGTTACCCATACCTCCCTGACCTGACCCATCGTAAATACAACATAGCGAGTTACCCATACCTCCCTGACCTGACCCATCGTAAATACAACATAGCGAGTTACCCATACCTCCCTGACCTGACCCATCGTAAATACAACATAGCGAGTTACCCATACCTCCCTGACCTGACCCATCGTAAATACAACATAGCGAGTTACCCATACCTCCCTGACCTGACCCATCGTAAATACAACATAGCGAGTTACCCATACCTCCCTGACCTGACCCATCGTAAATACAACATAGCGAGTTACCCATACCTCCCTGACCTGACCCATCGTAAATACAACATAGCGAGTTACCCATACCTCCCTGACCTGACCCATCGTAAATACAACATAGCGAGTTACCCATACCTCCCTGACCTGACCCATCGTAAATACAACATAGCGAGTTACCCATACCTCCCTGACCTGACCCATCGTAAATACAACATAGCGAGTTACCCATACCTCCCTGACCTGACCCATCGTAAATACAACATAGCGAGTTACCCATACCTCCCTGACCTGACCCATCGTAAATACAACATAGCGAGTTACCCATACCTCCCTGACCTGACCCATCGTAAATACAACATAGCGAGTTACCCATACCTCCCTGACCTGACCCATCGTAAATACAACATAGCGAGTTACCCATACCTCCCTGACCTGACCCATCGTAAATACAACATAGCGAGTTACCCATACCTCCCTGACCTGACCCATCGTAAATACAACATAGCGAGTTACCCATACCTCCCTGACCTGACCCATCGTAAATACAACATAGCGAGTTACCCATACCTCCCTGACCTGACCCATCGTAAATACAACATAGCGAGTTACCCATACCTCCCTGACCTGACCCATCGTAAATACAACATAGCGAGTTACCCATACCTCCCTGACCTGACCCATCGTAAATACAACATAGCGAGTTACCCATACCTCCCTGACCTGACCCATCGTAAATACAACATAGCGAGTTACCCATACCTCCCTGACCTGACCCATCGTAAATACAACATAGCGAGTTACCCATACCTCCCTGACCTGACCCATCGTAAATACAACATAGCGAGTTACCCATACCTCCCTGACCTGACCCATCGTAAATACAACATAGCGAGTTACCCATACCTCCCTGACCTGACCCATCGTAAATACAACATAGCGAGTTACCCATACCTCCCTGACCTGACCCATCGTAAATACAACATAGCGAGTTACCCATACCTCCCTGACCTGACCCATCGTAAATACAACATAGCGAGTTACCCATACCTCCCTGACCTGACCCATCGTAAATACAACATAGCGAGTTACCCATACCTCCCTGACCTGACCCATCGTAAATACAACATAGCGAGTTACCCATACCTCCCTGACCTGACCCATCGTAAATACAACATAGCGAGTTACCCATACCTCCCTGACCTGACCCATCGTAAATACAACATAGCGAGTTACCCATACCTCCCTGACCTGACCCATCGTAAATACAACATAGCGAGTTACCCATACCTCCCTGACCTGACCCATCGTAAATACAACATAGCGAGTTACCCATACCTCCCTGACCTGACCCATCGTAAATACAACATAGCG
Organism: Panulirus ornatus; assembly: GCF_036320965.1. Taxonomy (NCBI): domain Eukaryota; kingdom Metazoa; phylum Arthropoda; class Malacostraca; order Decapoda; family Palinuridae; genus Panulirus; species Panulirus ornatus. The sequence continues at coordinate 27,663,127 of NC_092230.1, read as the reverse complement.
AGTTACCCATACCTCCCTGACCTGACCCATCGTAAATACAACATAGCGAGTTACCCATACCTCCCTGACCTGACCCATCGTAAATACAACATAGCGAGTTACCCATACCTCCCTGACCTGACCCATCGTAAATACAACATAGCGAGTTACCCATACCTCCCTGACCTGACCCATCGTAAATACAACATAGCGAGTTACCCATACCTCCCTGACCTGACCCATCGTAAATACAACATAGCGAGTTACCCATACCTCCCTGACCTGACCCATCGTAAATACAACATAGCGAGTTACCCATACCTCCCTGACCTGACCCATCGTAAATACAACATAGCGAGTTACCCATACCTCCCTGACCTGACCCATCGTAAATACAACATAGCGAGTTACCCATACCTCCCTGACCTGACCCATCGTAAATACAACATAGCGAGTTACCCATACCTCCCTGACCTGACCCATCGTAAATACAACATAGCGAGTTACCCATACCTCCCTGACCTGACCCATCGTAAATACAACATAGCGAGTTACCCATACCTCCCTGACCTGACCCATCGTAAATACAACATAGCGAGTTACCCATACCTCCCTGACCTGACCCATCGTAAATACAACATAGCGAGTTACCCATACCTCCCTGACCTGACCCATCGTAAATACAACATAGCGAGTTACCCATACCTCCCTGACCTGACCCATCGTAAATACAACATAGCGAGTTACCCATACCTCCCTGACCTGACCCATCGTAAATACAACATAGCGAGTTACCCATACCTCCCTGACCTGACCCATCGTAAATACAACATAGCGAGTTACCCATACCTCCCTGACCTGACCCATCGTAAATACAACATAGCGAGTTACCCATACCTCCCTGACCTGACCCATCGTAAATACAACATAGCGAGTTACCCATACCTCCCTGACCTGACCCATCGTAAATACAACATAGCGAGTTACCCATACCTCCCTGACCTGACCCATCGTAAATACAACATAGCGAGTTACCCATACCTCCCTGACCTGACCCATCGTAAATACAACATAGCGAGTTACCCATACCTCCCTGACCTGACCCATCGTAAATACAACATAGCGAGTTACCCATACCTCCCTGACCTGACCCATCGTAAATACAACATAGCGAGTTACCCATACCTCCCTGACCTGACCCATCGTAAATACAACATAGCGAGTTACCCATACCTCCCTGACCTGACCCATCGTAAATACAACATAGCGAGTTACCCATACCTCCCTGACCTGACCCATCGTAAATACAACATAGCGAGTTACCCATACCTCCCTGACCTGACCCATCGTAAATACAACATAGCGAGTTACCCATACCTCCCTGACCTGACCCATCGTAAATACAACATAGCGAGTTACCCATACCTCCCTGACCTGACCCATCGTAAATACAACATAGCGAGTTACCCATACCTCCCTGACCTGACCCATCGTAAATACAACATAGCGAGTTACCCATACCTCCCTGACCTGACCCATCGTAAATACAACATAGCGAGTTACCCATACCTCCCTGACCTGACCCATCGTAAATACAACATAGCGAGTTACCCATACCTCCCTGACCTGACCCATCGTAAATACAACATAGCGAGTTACCCATACCTCCCTGACCTGACCCATCGTAAATACAACATAGCGAGTTACCCATACCTCCCTGACCTGACCCATCGTAAATACAACATAGCGAGTTACCCATACCTCCCTGACCTGACCCATCGTAAATACAACATAGCGAGTTACCCATACCTCCCTGACCTGACCCATCGTAAATACAACATAGCGAGTTACCCATACCTCCCTGACCTGACCCATCGTAAATACAACATAGCGAGTTACCCATACCTCCCTGACCTGACCCATCGTAAATACAACATAGCGAGTTACCCATACCTCCCTGACCTGACCCATCGTAAATACAACATAGCGAGTTACCCATACCTCCCTGACCTGACCCATCGTAAATACAACATAGCGAGTTACCCATACCTCCCTGACCTGACCCATCGTAAATACAACATAGCGAGTTACCCATACCTCCCTGACCTGACCCATCGTAAATACAACATAGCGAGTTACCCATACCTCCCTGACCTGACCCATCGTAAATACAACATAGCGAGTTACCCATACCTCCCTGACCTGACCCATCGTAAATACAACATAGCGAGTTACCCATACCTCCCTGACCTGACCCATCGTAAATACAACATAGCGAGTTACCCATACCTCCCTGACCTGACCCATCGTAAATACAACATAGCGAGTTACCCATACCTCCCTGACCTGACCCATCGTAAATACAACATAGCGAGTTACCCATACCTCCCTGACCTGACCCATCGTAAATACAACATAGCGAGTTACCCATACCTCCCTGACCTGACCCATCGTAAATACAACATAGCGAGTTACCCATACCTCCCTGACCTGACCCATCGTAAATACAACATAGCGAGTTACCCATACCTCCCTGACCTGACCCATCGTAAATACAACATAGCGAGTTACCCATACCTCCCTGACCTGACCCATCGTAAATACAACATAGCGAGTTACCCATACCTCCCTGACCTGACCCATCGTAAATACAACATAGCGAGTTACCCATACCTCCCTGACCTGACCCATCGTAAATACAACATAGCGAGTTACCCATACCTCCCTGACCTGACCCATCGTAAATACAACATAGCGAGTTACACATACCTCCCTGACTTACCCATCGTAAATAAAATATAACGAGTTAACCATATCTCCCTAATTTATCCACGAGTTGATTAGACCTCTAACTTCTGACAGCTTGTGCAAAAATAATTACTAGACAGTAACAAAGAAAGAGAGGGGATTGTGTATGAAAATCTAACAGAGATGATTCACATTCCTCTGTTAAGCACACAGATATTACAGGGCAGAATACGCAGCAGAAATAAGCATGTACAGATTATCATTCTGAGAGTGTGGACGGTTGTGGAATTAAATCCTAAACACCTTGAAAAGGTGTTCACGATATTTCGACTGATGGTTCTAAACTGACGTTCATGGACTGAATAAACCTGCCGATCGACAGTTCTGAAGCCTAAATAACTAAAAAACCAACCATATATATATATATATATATATATATATATATATATATATATATATATATATATATATATATATATATATATCATAATTGCCCTTTCACAATGTCAACACATAAGCTTCCCTGAAAGTCTCCATGATTTGAAGTTTACAGCTTGAACACAATAATAGGAGCCCCTCAGCACGACGGTGCGACCTTTCAGCATGGAAGTACGACCCCTCTCAGCACGACGCGACGGTACGACCCTTGAGCATGACGATGCTGACCTTGAGAATCATTGCGTGATCCGTGATCGGACACATAAAGGTCAGATCAAAGGTCTCGTCATATATCCAGGCTTAAACCTTGTGCCGTCGAGCTCAGGGAAGCACACCAGTGCTAATAAACTCGTTAAACGGTTCACAAGAAGTTTTTACCGGCAAGCGGGCTCCAACGTGGACGAAATTAATTCACACAAAAGAATGAACCTGGCAAATACCGCCTGAAACAGCTGGGAGGAAACATGAACACAATAGAGCGAATCCACATCATTCATAAACAAAAACGTTGAAGTTGGGCTTAAAATACAATAAAATGAAAAAAACAATGATGGCCCACATTTCCACTCGGCCAACCCCAAGTGCCATCATCCCAGACTCACACAATACTTATCCCGGAATGTGATACGCATCAGGAATTCGCAGATGGTGAGATGTGCAATGCAAGACAGCGGAGAGGGTCGGGTTACACCAGCCGCTGCCGGAATGTGAGGCGGTGGGCGGAGGGTGGGGAGAGATGGTGTGTGTGTGTGTGTGTGTGTGTGTGTCTAGGCGGGCCTGGGGAACTCCACAGAGACTCCACGAAGGATGTGTCCCACTGATAAAACCCCCCACAGTGGTTGTGAGAGGATGTGTTCCACTGATAACGCCTCGGTGACAACACGCCGGGCGCCTCCCCTACACTCACCACTGCCACCAACACTCGCTACTACACACAATGGCCTTTAATTTCAAAAGCTATTCCATTGAAACGAAGCAATGGCTTCCTCTATACACTTCGACAGAACTACAGATAGCAACATATGATGAACTTTCCTTCAATTACATTTGGGAATGAACGAAAAAATGTGTATCGTTATCTACACTCCTAGTGCTCGGGGCACAAACATAATAGAACAGCTTCTGAAATAAGCAATATCGCGATATTCTGTCTCACAGCATAACGTCTATCATCAAGAACTAGAAAACAACAATAAAATATACATATTAACGGACTCCACCTGTATGAGGTCACAACACGAGTGACACGTGACCGGCAAGCCTGTATCACTGTCGATGGACGAAAAGGAGTGCAAGCCGGCCGAGAAGCCTCTCGCTTCAGAGGTGTACATCAGTTCCCTGCTCCTGACTGAAGCGCAGTTTTGAAGGAGCAGGAACCCCACTACATAAGTCCTGGGGTAATATCACTGAAGAGGGTAAATGACCCAGTGCCACACATTACTTTATTTCACCGAATATCATTACACTCTACATCAACTGGATCTTCCTAGAAGTACGTGCATCTACATCTCCAAAAGCAAGACGGCACAACCCTTGGGTAAGATGGCTTGACCTTTGCCCTGACATTACTTAAGGGTCAGGCATTCCAGTGCCCTCAGCCGATGAGACTGCCATCCTAATTCTGGTGCCAACCACAAGGCACGGCACACAGCTGTATTGTGTGTCAGTCACTATCAGATAACACTATGAATAGCTGACAGGGAAGCACACAGCTCTAGCGGGAAGAACTTTAGACACTGAACACAGTGATATCGTACTATTAACCACTTGTACAGTGCCAAACAGGGACCAGATTACTGAGGGGCAGGGAGAGAAAGTAACGTTACTGCTACAATCCTGGTACAGTTAACGAGTCTCTCTGTTCTGTACTGTACTGAGCGGGTAAGCAACCCATCCCTGCCAATACTGATGTTGTCCTCTCACTCCCACATCACCTCTGTAATGCTTCGCGAGACCCGCATCTGTTGCAACACTATTTTTTTTTTCTTTATACAATGTACAGTACTGTTAAATCCTGTGAAAAATATCTTCCAAGTAAATGTCCATATATTGTAATTAAGTAATACAAGATCTGAGAATCGATTCATCAGCTCTGACAGTATGAAATATCCTAAACCATCTTATGTCCCCTAAATATTCTAAAACGGAGCTGAGAAATTTGAATTTTTACTGATAAAATATAACCTATCACCTACATGCAAATATAACGTAATACACATCTTTACCAATCAAAACACCAGGACACTAGTCCGGTAATCCTGTTTGGGAACCTACTGACACAAAACACACTAACCAAAATGCTCATCTACAGATACCTAGTTTAAGCAACGATGTGGCTAGGGAGCGTGTGTGTGTGTGTGTGTGTGTGTGTGTGTGTGTGTGTGTGTGTGTGTGTGTGTGTGTGTTTGTTGTGTGTGTGTGCATATGATTAAAGATATGGTACATATATAAAAGGTTAAGAGAAGGGGCAACACGAGTGTAAAACTCTCTCCCAGTAACAAGTCGTAATGACATATAGTAATCACAGTACACACAACTCATTAAACAGTGTAATGAATCAAACGTACGAATCACAATATTTACTGGAGAATTACAGCAACACATGTGGTGCAGTAATTTCTACGAATGCTCATTCTTATCAGTTTATCTGAGATAAGAACCCGCACTCCCTGCCTGCGCCACTACACAATATAGATCTGGAGATCATGATACAGCCCGCACAGCAGACACAGAGTTAGTTCCTCCAAACACACACACACACACGCACGCACACACACACACACACACACACACACACACACACACACACACACACACACACACACACACAGCTTCAACGCAGTCAGATGTGTGAAATGAAAATATATATATATATATATATATATATATATATATATATATATATATATATATATATATATATATATATATATATATATAATCGGATTTAGCAAGAAAATCCACTCACAACAGAAAATGTCAAACGAGTAGCTAACATCTCTCTATTCCTCAGCATCGTTCTTCAGGTACACACGAGGCTTACACAACAGTTACTGACTGATCTTAAGGACCAGATGAATACTTCCAGGGGACCGAGAGAAGACCATTCCTGTCGAGTGCCATTCTCTCTCCCTCTCTCTCTCTCTCTCTCTCTCTCTCTCTCTCTCTCTCTCTCTCTCTCTCTCTCTCTCTCTCTCTCTCAACAGTTACTCCTCAAAGCTTCAGGGAGTTCACCGACATCCTCCTTTACCGGTATCTAAACATATACATTCAATTATGAGAATTCGTTAATATGCCAACAAGTCGGCCTGGGAATATACATGATTCACGCTCCTCTGATCAAGCATAATACAGTGGTCGCAGCCAAGCAGGAGTGCAGAAACACAACCACCTGGCTAGCGACGTGTGGTTCCTACATTTTCGTACGTTCACACACGCCACAAGCACGGTGAGAGTGTATGAGGCCTCCGACTTATCTTCAACACCTGAAGAAGGTGATAAAACATTTTTCCGGTGGTGGATGTATTCGGTCTTAATGACCCTGGGAGTTCGTAAGCCCAAACAACCAACCCACAATCCCTAACCAAGATCATTATCATTCTCACAGTCACGCTACTTACAATATCAGTGGTTTTTATCAGGAATCATTTTCGAATAGAAAAAAAGGATCAGGTCTTACAGTATATCTAATGTATACAGTAACATGTATCTTATGTGTCTTCAATGAAGATTTCATTACGAGCAATTTTCGTTGTTACGAATTTTTCTAACTGATTCAAAATCTATCATCATATAAAAGCGTACACAGGAACCTCCAACGTACACACACACACACACACACACACGCACACACACATACAGGAGTAAGAATACTTGCGTGTCGTAGACGGAGGCAACAGAGACGTGCGGGGTAGAGGGGTGAGGGGATTGATCTTCCCATCTATGTTACTTTCCAAAAGAAGGAAAAAGAAGAGGGCGCCAAGTGAGAATTTATTCTACAAGGAAAAAGCGAACCCCTTGGAAGTTCCCCTGATTCCCACACTGATTCAAAAAAACGTTAAAATTACCAGGAAAACTTCAAAGCTCTCACACTTATTCATGATAACGCATTTTTAAGGAACAAATACACAGAAAATACCGGTCGGCCTACATTCCTACCCTGCAAGGGTAATGCCTTGGTGAAACGGCATACTAAGCAGCTTCGAACGCGCAAACCTAATCTGCTAAAAAGCAGAGATACCACAGGAAATCTTAGGGAAACTAGCATTAATGTCAGGATCCCACTTCTGCTCAATCTATAATAGCTAATACAAGAACCAGTAAGGAGATATATGGAGCCTTTTTTTTTAGACACATAACCCCTTGAGCACAATAATACGACGTCTGGGTATGATAACCTGACCTTTAAGGGTAAGGTCAAAGACTATCATATAAATAATCTATACACTGAAACTATATCATTTATCATTACTGAATCATTTCTGTTGCTTATGATACTTTGCTGGAATGACTTCCTGTTACTGGGTAAATATTCATTAAACTCGTGTGCTTTATTTAATTCACAAACTTATGTGTCCATTATCAATCATCCTTTTAACATAGCAGTGAAAAAAAAATACAATAAATGAAGGTCAAGTAAAAAGTTTAAATCCTGTTGTGTACAAGAAATCAATCCACAGACAAACGCAAAACAAATCCTAAGATGGAAAACAACAATGATATGGACACATAATACACATGTAAACGTGTTTTTTCAAACACTATATCCATATGGTTTCAAACCTTTTATATAACTCATCTTGTACCCCCTGACCTTTGACCAGGATCTCCAAAGCATAACCATATGCTACATATTTGGTATACGTTAATCGCTATCCACTAACACCATCTACATACAAGTACAGCAACATCAAAACACTGCAATTAACATGACCTCGTGACCTTGACCCCTTGCTTCCCCGACTCCAAATACATAATAAGACACAGCCCTGCGCATGCAGTTTCCATGGTACAAGTTTGGTCCATAACCAATCACCCAGTCGTGAGATATCGTGTATGAAGGGGATCGGAGCGCACCGAGGCCCACACAGACGATCCGCGCATCGGGAGGCATAATAACTACACCATTAGGGGATTAATGCCATCCATTCTGGTTGTATGCAATATGCCTGATAGTGGAGAATGTACGGGGAGGCAGTGTAAAACCCTTACTGTGCTATACAAATAGGTCATCACAAGTAATTACACCATGAACAACTCTCATGTGAGTACTTACTTGGTAAAGTTCTTGAAAATGTAAGAATGAACACGACGCAGAAGCTGATCCTAGATGAAAAATGTAATATGGTCACAAACAGGACAGTAGGTTCCTGAAGCTTTTCTTCCCCGAGAATAGAGCAGACTCGAACATCAGATTTACCAATGCAAAGAAATGAGCAAACGAGGAGAAAAAAAGTTAATTACTTTACCTCAAAAGAAAAGAAAAGCAATAAGGAAACAAGAGACCCACTTAAGTTCGCCTTCATGATCATGACTCAACCGAGAGAAGCAGCAACCAGTGCCATGGCACACAGACCCACAACCTTGCTCACCAAGGTCGCCCTGCCTTCGCTCTTTGCACATCAAGATACTGCACCACCCTGCCTGCATACGTGGCGGAGCCACTGGGTACAAGAAGCACCATCACCAAGGCGAGGTTCCAGATATGTTCAGACGCAGTCCTCATCAGGCAAACGCTCTAGATGGCCATGTCCTGCAGCCAACACTACCCTTCTCGGAAATCTGTGACTTGATTTTGAATTCCAACTTTTGTTATTCCGCTTTGGAATTCATTATTTTTATATTCTTAACGTCTATTTTACTAAACAATCACTTAAACTTATCAACTCCTAAACTGAACACATTTGCAATCTAAAAAAAAAAAAAATCCTTTAAGAACCATGAATAATCAAAGAGCTGTTGAAACCAAAACCCGACACGCCACACATGGTTATATATAAATGAGGTTACTGCAGTAATTACAACATGGTCATCAGGACAGCAGAGAGGAGGGGGAATGAGAATGTGTGGTTGACCTACATATTCTGTGCTGGGCACAAACAACCTGTGTGTAATCAGAAAGGATACAAAACAGGTTCGTCTAAACATGATGTTTACATCTATTATTTGACTCTCCCGAAAAGATTCATGTGCAAAGTTTCCGTGATTCACAATGACATGCAAGCAAGCAATCCAACTTTTTTCATATCTACAAATACAACATTTAATTCAAGTTCGAAAAGAATACCGAATTTCTAACACGTCTACTCACCAAAGAACAGTCCGAACGATTTCAGTCATTCCTCGTAGTTTTAACCACAAACTAACCTATAAGCAGTAACATATACCAAGTGAGACTAGAAACCTTTACCAACACATTTCGTCTACCAGTAACCATACATTAACGAAGAGGATAATGTACCCCAATGAGAAGTAATCACAGCCGGTGACATAAGATGATATACCCCTACTGACCACTAACCATATCTTGACGGATAATATATTCCTCCAATAACCATACATTAACCATGGGCTACAACCAATATCCCACCTAACACCAACCATAACCTGCTACAGGAGTGAACACATCCTACCTGTTGGTAAAGTCAGGGAAACAAAATAAAGCCTAGATAGTAGACATAATATATAAAGAAAATGTGAAATGAAAAAATTATCCAGTAGTTTGCACTAAAGCAAAAGAACCACGCTAATTCACGACGAAAACAACTCACTATTCTTTCAAAACGAATATATCTAAACTTCTTTGCAAACTACAGGAAACTCAAGGGCGTCAAAAGAATTTTTTCTGCTAAACATTTTTTCGAAAAAGCTTGCGATCCCCCTGGATGATGACAAACTCCCGGCATATATATATATATATATATATTATCCCTGGGGATAGGGGAGAAAGAATACTTCCCACGTATTACCTGCGTGTCGTAGAAGGCGACTAAAAGGGATGGGAGCGGGAGGCTGGAAATCCTCCCCTCTCTTTTTTTCTTTTTTTTTTTTCCAAAAGAAGAAACAGAGAAGGGGGCCAGGTGAGGATATTCCCTCAAAGGCCCAGTCCTCATCCTCTGTTCTTAACGCTACCTCGCTAATGCGGGAAATGGCGATTAGTATAATATATATATATATATATATATATATATATATATATATATATATATATATATATATATATATATATTACTGAAAACACTCCAACCTAATCCAATACCAGTTAGACTGTATAATGCTTCGTGAAATTGCGTCAATTGGTTTTCAGTCTTTCTGCTTTACTAACGTACTATCTAACAAAGCAAAACCACATACAGACCAGAATGGGTTAGGTGATTCTGAATTCTATTACTGGCTCACATGTGCCAAGAAAATTGGGCCAGGTGAGGGTAGTCCCTCAAAGGCCCAGTCATCTGTTCTTAACGCTACCTCGCTAATGCGGGAAATGGCGAATAGTTTGAAAGAAAGAATATATATATATATATATATATATATATATATATATATATATATATATATATATATGAATATATATATGAATATATATATATATATATATATATATATATATATATATATATATATATATATATATATATATATTATAAATAGGGCCCTAAAAACAGCAACAACGCCACCATATATAGGAATAAAAGATGTCTAAGGCAGGGCACATTCATATAATACATTGGGTTTACACAATGCCAGGTTTAGTACTTGTCGCTACTTGTGAATGTGGAGCTTGCTGACATTTATAGAGTTGGTTATTGAGTATGAGAACACGGAAGCATAATTAAATTTATCTAGTAAATATTGTGGTAATTCCTATTCATAAGTACTCCTACAACCGAACCGACCACTGCAGCTTGTCATACGGCCAGGCTCATCTGAACCTGATTCTTTTTTACACTATTTCCAATACTTTATGCAAGCATACTGAACGCGGGAAGGCCATACATGTTGCAAGTGGAATCTTCCAATTCCTGATTGAAAACTATCAAAGTAGTTCAATCATGGAACACTTGTACGTCAGGGGTGGATCTCAATCCGTCTTAACCCAATGGGATATACATTCATGTGCAAATCTGGGACAAGTCATGACTCGAGTATAATTTTCTAAACCTATTCTGATTACTTCAAATGCATGACTGAACTCTGCATTTTCCATCCATAATTCCGCACCAACCTAAGTACTCGTGATCTACAATAACATGACTGACAATAACAGCTTAAAACATCATCCAGTACGTTTGTCGATTAAAAAAAAAATATATCACACGTCAGCAGTTTACAACTATAACTTTCATTCACAGACATAACAAGACCAGTATGATGGCTATTACACGCCACAACATTCTTCGGAATAAAAAACAGACAATCACGTTTCAGCTAAGGTACTCGCATACTAAACTATAAAAACAGACCGACAGCTGGATGGACAACTACCATTTGCTCTTCTCAAGAAAACCCTGAATGGGTTTGAAATTAAAAGTCTTACTACGTGTGCTAAAACCATCTCTCATCTAAATGTTGAGAGGTTTCAATTTCAAAACCTTCAATATTAGTTCTGAATCGCTTTGTTTCGTGAAATCATGTTTGGTTCACCCTGGTAAATTATGAATGTTTACAATGAAGGGAGAAACACAAAAATCTTAGGTCTAATTAACTGCAAAGTATGTTTCCCTCTACCAGTACAGCAATCATATATTCAACGTTCATTTTCAACCAAAATCCTGAACACCAGCTCTGGTTAATGTCACTATTGAAATAAAGAATCAAAACCAGATTGAGAATCTCTGTTGTATTTCATAAGATTATCAATTCACTTGGTTAAAACGGCGAATGTTTACAATTCAAGATGAAAACGAAACACTGGAATGTTTGGTCACGAAATCGAAACCTACACCGAAGCCCAAACACAAATCCTGAAGTTTGATTAATTACAAAACATGATCTGTGTTGCGCTGAAAAATGATTCAACTCACATTTCATTTTGGGGGGAAAATAATCCTAAATACTAGTCTTATTAACGCTTAAATTTAAAAAAAAAATGAAAAAATCATTCCGATTTTTAACGCTGTTGACCCGGCTTCAAATCGTATATGAACGCTGATTCAATTTAATAGTTTTTACGGGTAAATGGTTCACTTATCCCATACTAATTCAGAGTAAATGATTATGGATAAACCGTCAGCTATATTCGCAGCCATAACTACCTAATAATTGTACAAATCTTATAATCACTGACAGAACGGCAAGTATACTGGGCAGGATAAATGACAGGGACTAATCAAATACAACGTATTAGGTCTGTGCCATGAAAAAAATACTCTGGTCTTCTTTTTATTAGAAGTTAATCACAATATCTAAACATCTACAGGATGCTATTCAGTGTCATATTCGGCTAAATGAAATTAGCAATGCTAAATGAACATACCATAGGTAATAACTCTTGACAGTCGAACGAGTCTCGGATCCTACCAGTTTGCAAAAACATTGCCGTTTTCTATATCAAATTTTATAGATTGTTATGCAACAAAAGCTTTGAAAAATGTATGTACATGGACATACACAAGAGAATCCTGAGTTATATATATATATATATATATATATATATATATATATATATATATATATATATATATATATATGTGTGTGTGTGTGTGTGTGTGTGTGTGTGTGTGTGTGTAAAACTTATCTAATCACGGCCAAGAATTAGAGAAAAACTTGTGGTCGTCACCTCACACCACTAAACTCTATAAATAAAACAAACAAGTATACAGGAGGAACGGGTTCCAGGGAGAGGTGCAGCGGTGGGCAGTGAAGCAATCCCCGGCAGGAGGACGGGACGTGAAAGTATTGCAAGCGACACATGGTAGGCGCAGCTGTTCCAGGATTAGAGAAAACAAGACAGAACTATCGTAAAAGGAAGCCTTACCTCCGGTCTCCTCTTGGACAAGTCAATGCCATCGTTTTCGATGTAGTCCGGGGTCTCTTTCTTGCTGCTGGTGAAATTAAACACCAGCGTCGTATTCTCTTGCTGGTGCCAACGATCACGGTGGCTCGCCGTTTTGGTGGTGATCGGGGTACTTCCCGGACTACCCCCACCAATGTTTGTAGTAGGCTGTTTGTTGGTGACGTTATAAGCCTCAACTAGGCTTCCTTTACCAGAGCTTCTCTGTAACTCGCTAGAGGGGGAAACAGACGACCTGACGGGTTCCGTTTTGACTGGAGTTTCCACTTCTGATTTAGAGTCTACTTTCTTGGCGCTTGACTTATAGGGCTCAACTTGAGGAGAAGGTTTTACAAATTCCACTTTAGGAAGAGGTTTGTTATAATCAACTTTGGTTTGTACAGGGGTTTCCACTTTTGTTGCGGGATGTAATGTCGTTTGTGAAGATTCTACAGTGCATGTCTGTGGTCGAGATTTCTCCGTGTTCTTAAGGTTCTCCTGATGGACGCGTTCACTCTCCTCCTGCGGCCTCTCACCTTTACCACTGAAGGGCGTGTGGGCTGGGACTCTGTGAGACACCACTGGGGAGGGGGGTAAAGGCGTGGGCGTTGGGGAAGACGGCTTAGGTGTCACTTGCTTGGCACCATGAGAGTTGGCAGGTCGATTTGTAAAGTTAAATTCCTGAGAATGGCTTTCCTTCCTGATATTAGAGACAGCTATATCGGATACCCTCCTCACTCCTTCCTCCACCACCAATGCACTGAAACTTTCGCCCTGTGCCTGCCTGAGCCCGGGGTCACCATTCACCAGGGGAGCTGTAACCGATGCAGTGACGGGGGTCAAGCCAGGCCGCGCCCTTGCTGTATTTGTTATTTCCTGACCAGAATTTGTAGTTTCAGTTGCTTCGCCATTTACTGTCGTGGCCCGCACACTGAGTGTGGTCCTGGGCGATGGCCGGGTCACCTGGGCCACCTTCTTCAGGGAGGACTTGGCTTCCTCGATGGTGTAAGGGTGAGTGGCAGGAGATGGAGGCGTCACCTTGCGGGGAGGAACTACTGATGGTTTAGCTTTAAGGGCAGGTTTAGATGCTAATGCAACACCATTGGTTTTTGATGACTGGGCTGCTTTGTGCGCGGCAACACGAGCAGCTGTGCCGCGCAGGGGACGGTTGCCTACAGGTTCGAAAATCTTTTTCACCTGACGAACAGTGTCCGGAGGAGGCATGTCTTCGTCTTCCGCTAAGCTGGAGGACGACAGCTTCCGAGTCAGTGGAGGCGGCTCCCCAGCATCTACTGTCCGGTCAGCACCATTCACTGCTTTCTGCTCCAGTGTCGCCGGCCTGGTGGTTTCTATGATGATGACGTCATCCTTGCCCAACGCACACAGACTAGATTGTAGGCGACTGGAGGCGGACTTGCTCTTTGGTAGGCCCGAGCCCCTAGCGGTATCCTCGGCGAGTCTACTACTTAACGAATCCACAGATCGCGCCCTTCGCATCACCTCACGCCGATGGTTGACGGCAGACTCAGGGGCGGAGCGAGGCTTGGCACCACTGGTGCCCCTTTCCTGCCACGTTTCCCGGGGTTCAGTGTCGAGTAAGTCCTCAAGAGAGCTGAACCTCCGCAGTGACGGCCGGGACCTGCTCTCTCTCATGGCCAAACTCAAATATCGGTTTTTCAGTTTCGACACGATTCCCGGTCCATAGCGAAGTTCCTCATCTTCCTGACCGTAAGAGTCACTGACGGAGGAATACGTGGGCGAGGTAACCCTCGGCCCCTCATCATTTAAACCCTTATGGTGCATGTTGCTGACAAGGGTAGCACTCGATATTTCACTGGTTACTGCATAGTTATGGCTACGGTTCCCATCACCACCACTAACAGTTCCACGAGCACCATCCAAACGTGAACTGACCGCTGTGTTGTTCGCATGAGGCGGCGGGTGGGGGTGGGAGGGGGTCGAGCCACTCAGCGAGCGTGTCACCGTCTGATGAAGACCACTCAGTGAGGATGGTGTCGGCTGGTTATGGCCACTCAGCGAGCTTCTTCCACGACCCGCCATCGGTTGTGTGGGAGATGGCACACCATATCCCCCATGGATTCTGGCATTAGCTCTCTTGCGTAGAATCAATTCTCGTTTCCAAGACGGCAACTCGTCTAGTGGGGTTTCCTGACCACTGATATATCCCTGCATCGTAGCCATAATGATATTCTGTGCCTCTTATCAATCAAAACATCCGTTAACTTGAGATATCACACTTCCTGAGTTAGATTTTACACCACACACTTCACCATCGCATGCATTAAGTTAGTTTCCATGCAAGACTAGAGCTGTACACTATATACACACAACGTTTGTACCAAGTTGTTAGTACTATACACAATAAAGCATAATTTGGCGACAGGTGTGGCAGAGTGACGTCCGCCGCCACCGTTCTATCTTCACTGTTGTTGATAAAGCTAGTAGCTTTGGGGATGGGTGCTGCCAGAATTATTTCACGTCACGATCGCTCAGTCGCTGGTTTTCATGTCGTAGTAACAACATTAGTATATATCTTATAACCCTGGGTAGATATTTCTTCCTCGACGACCACACAGAATAAAGCAGTTATGTCTACATTTTAGTTTATTGATTGAGTGTCTGGCGGTACCTGCAGCAAGTGTAAGTCGGGTTAGTTGGGCCGGCCATCTAGCGGCAATGGTTGAAAGCGCACCGTACTCACAGCTGACACCACCCTTTAACTGTTCATCCTATCGTACGTATTAAGCATTTTCCCTCAGAAATTAGGCCGGGATCCTCCAGAGTTTGGTAAATGTGTGTTTCTTTAAGTGAGCATAGTAAAGAGTCGGGTAGAGCCCTCCTTATTCCTAATATCGAGACTGGACATCAGTCGTTACGTATCTGTAAGCCTGGTGGGTGGCAAGGTGCGTCCACATCCAATTTACCGAGTATTCACAGACACACACACACTATGCTTAGTCACACAACTAAACCAAAATCCGTATCTCTGACCACGTATTCCTACGATCATCGTTGCCACCGCAGTATGTTTACGAATGTTCCCTCCTAATCCTAAACTGAATTTCATTTTTTTTCCTCTCCACAAATTAAGGATATGAACTTGTAAAAAATATGGCACTCTCTCTTTTCACTCAGTGATACCGCTTGCCTTATCTTTGTCACCTCAACCTGATTAGATAACAGCTGGAGAGTCCTGTGATAAACCCACATACCAATATACCTCATGACATATTTCAACATATGTTGTGCGCACACCTGCATACACACATACACTCATACTTCTAATCCAATAATCTCTCATTGATTTTGACATGGCTCACACTTCCCCTGCCCCATTTCACTGTTGTGCATCATGACTCACAACCCGTGTCCTCTCACTGAATGTGTCATGAGTCACTGGTCCTAATAGATCTCACTGCGTGGAACTGGTTTTACTATCTATGACGTTACACTGAGTATGACATGGCTCACTCGTCCCGTGGAGGCCTGTAACATCACACTAAGCGTGACATAGTTCACTGCTCCTGAGAAGTCTCAACTGTCTGTGACGTCTCACTGGGCGTGAAGTAGTTTACTGCTCCTAACAGATCTCACTGCCTGTGGAGTCACGGGGCGTGATTGAGTTCACTGCCTCCTGACGTCTCACCGCATTTGTTATCCCACCGAATGAGGCACTGCACAACTCCTCACATAATTTTCACTGTTTTTGACGTCTTATCAAGAAGTAAAGACTTACTGTTTCTAAAGCCTCGCCGAGTGATATGGGTCAGTACTTGTGACGTCTTCACTGCCTTTGGAGTCTGGAGTGACATGGTTCACTGCCCATCGTGGGGCACCACTATTTTGGCACGCATATATATATATATATATATATATATATATATATATATATATATATATATATATATATATTTTTTTTTTTTTCATACTATTCGCCATTTCCCGCATTAGCGAGGTAGCGTTAAGAACAGAGGACTGGGCCTTTGAGGGAATATCCTCATATGGCCCCCTTCTCTGTTCCTTCTTTATATATATATATATATATATATATATATATATATATATATATATATATATATATATATATATATATATATATATATATGCTCATTTATCTTTTTATTATACTTTGGCGCTGTCTCCGGCGTCAGCGAGGTAGCGCAAGGAAACAGACGAAAGAATGGCCCAACCCACCCACATACACACACACACACACACATATATATATATATATATATATATATATATATATATATATATATATATATATATATATGTATATATATATATACACGTCCACATGCACATATACACACCTATACATTTCAACGTATACATATATATACATACACAGATATATATACATATATACACATGTACATAATCCATACTTGCTGCCTTTATTCATTTCCGTCGCCACCACGCCACACATGAAATGACAACCCCCTCCACCCGCATGCGCGCGAGGTAGCTCTAGAAAAAGATAACAAAGACCACATTCGTTCACACTCAGCTGTCATGTATAATGCACCGAAACCACAGCTCCCTTTCCACATCCAGGCCCCACAAAATTTCCCATGGCTTACGCCAGACGCTTCACATGCCCTGGTTCAATCCACTGACAGCACGTCGACCCCGGTAAACCACATCGTTCCATGTGACCAAACCATTTCAAAACACCCTCCTCTGCTCTCTCAACCACACTCTTTTTATTATCACACATCTCTCTTACCCTTTCATTACTTACTCGATCAAACCACCTCACACCACACATTGTCCTCAAATATCTCATTTCCAACACATCCACCCTCCTCCACACAACCTTATCTATAGCCCATGCCTCGCAACCATATAACATTGTTGGAAACACTATTCCTCCAAACACCCATTTTTGCTTTCCGAGATAATGTTCTCGACTTTCACACATCCTTCAACGCTCCCAGAACTTTCGCCCCCTCCTCCACCCTGTGACTCACTTCCGCTTCCATGGTTCCATCCACTGCTAAATCCACTCCCAGATATCTAAAACACTTCATTTCCTCCAGTTTTTCTCCATTCAGACTTACCATCCAATTAACTTGTCCCTCAACCCTACTGAACCTAATAACCTTGCTCTTATTCACTTTTACTCTCAACTTTCTTCTTTCACACACTTTACCAAACTCAGTCACCAACTTCCGCAGTTTCTCACCCGAATCAGCCACCAGCGACGTATCATCAGCAAACAACAACTGACTCACTTTCCATGCACTCTCATCCACAACAGACTGCATACTTGCCCCTCTCTCCAAAACTCTTACATTCACCTCCCTAACAACACCATCCATAAACAAATTAAACAACCATGGAGACATCACGCACCCCTGCCGCAAACCTACATTCACTGGGAACCAATCACTTTCCTCTCTTCCTACTCGTACACATGCCTTACATCCTTGATAAAAACTTTTCACTGCTTCTTGCAACTTACCTCCCACACCATATACTCTTAATACCTTCCACCAAGCATCTCTATCAACTCTATCATATGCCCTTTCCAGATCCATAAATGCTACATACAAATCCATCTGTTTTTCTAAGTACTTCTCACATACATTCTTCAAAGCAAACACCTGATCCACACATCCTCTACCACTTCTGAAACCACACTGCTCTTCCCCAATCTGGTGCTCTGTACATGCCTTTACCCTCTCAGTCAATACCCTCCCATATAATTTCCCAGGAATACTCAACAAACTTATACCTCTGTAATTTGAGCACTCACCTTTATCCCCTTTGCCTTTGTACAATGGCACTATGCATGCATTCTGCCAATCCTCAGGCGCTTCACCATGGACCATTCATACACTGAATATCCTTACCAACCAGTCAACAACACAGTCACCCCATTTTTTTTTAATAAATTCCATTGCAATACCAACCAAACCCGCCGCCTTGCTGGCTTTCATCTTCCTTAATGCTTTCACTACCTCTTCTCTGTTTACCAAATCATTTTCCCTGACCCTCTCACTTCGCACACCACTTTGACCATTCTATCATCAAACACATTCAATAAACCTTCAAAATACTCACTTTATCTCCTCACGTCACCACTACTTGTTATTACCTCACTATCAGCCCCCTTCACCGATGTTCCCATTTGTTTTCTTGTCTTACGCACTTTATTTACCTCCTTCCAAAACATCTTTTTATTCTCCCTAAAATTTAATGATACTCTCTCACCCCAACTTTCATTTGCCCTCTTTTTCACCTCTTGCACCTTTCTTTTGACCTCCTGCCTCTTTCCTTTATACATCTCCCAGTCATTCACACTACTTCCCTACAAAAATCGCCCAAACGCCTCTCTATTCTCTTTCACTAACAATCTTACTTCATCCCACCACTCACTACCCTTTCTAATCTTCCCACCTCCCACCCTTTCTCATGCCACAAGCATCTTTTGCGCAAGCCATCACTGCTTCCCTAGATACATCCCACTCCTTCCCCACTCCCCTTATGTCATTTACTCTCACCTTTTTCCATTCTGCACTCAATCTCTCCTTGTACTTCCTCACACAAGTCTCCTTACTGTTTCTTTCCCTACACCTCGAAGCTTTGGAACTTTCTACGCTCTCATATCTTTCTCTTTACCTATGACTGGGTACATTTTATAAAAGACAGATTTTTCACTTCCTCAAAAATTCGTAAATACTGTCCCTTTCTCTCTTCTTTTTCCCTTTCACAATCCTTTCTATATTTCAATTAAGACTCGGCCATGATGTGGGCTTTAGGCCGTGACTGGAGCCTCCAACTTATATATATATATATATATATATATATATATATATATATATATATATATATATATATATATATATATATATATATATATATATATATATATATATTGGAAAGAATCACAATTTTGCGCGTGATCAAGTATATTTCTGAGTCCACGGAAAAAACGAAGCACAATAAGTTCCCAAGTGCACTTTCGTGTAATAATCACATCGTCAGGGGAGACACATGAGAGAAATATAACAGTCGTTGTATGTCAACTGACTGTTATGTTTCTCTCTTGTGTCTCCCCTGATGATGTGATTATCACACGAAAGTGCACTTGGGAACTTATCGTGTTTCATTTTTCTAGTGGACTCATAGAAAAATATATAAATATATATATCATCCCTGGGGATGATAGGAGAGAAAGAATACGTCCCACGTATTCCCTGCGTGTCGTAGAAGGCGACTAAAAGGGGAGGGAGTGGGTGGCTGGAAATCCTCCCCTCTCATTTTTTTTTTTCCAAAAGAAGGAACACGGAAGGGGGCCAGGTGAGGATATTCCCTCAAAGGCCCAGTCCTCTGTTCTTAATGCTACCTCGCTAACGCGGGAAATAGCGAATAGTATGAAAAGAGAGAGAGAAATATATATATATATATATATATATATATATATATATATATATATATATATATATATATATATATATATATATATATATATATATTTTTTTTTTTTTTTTTTTTTACCTCGTCGCTGTCTCCCGCGGTTGCGAGGTAGCGCAAGGAAACAGACGAAAGAAATGGCCCAACCCCCCCCATACACATGTACATACACACGTCCACACACGCAAATATACATACCTACACAGCTTTCCATGGTTTACCCCGGACGCTTCACATGCCTTGATTCAATCCACTGACAGCACGTCAACCCCTGTATACCACATCGCTCCAATTCACTCTATTCCTTGCCCTCCTTTCACCCTCCTGCATGTTCAGGCCCCGATCACACAAAATCCTTTTCACTCCATCTTTCCACCTCCAATTTGGTCTCCCTCTTCTCCTCGTTCCCTCCACCTCCGACACATATATCCTCTTGGTCAATCTTTCCTCACTCATTCTCTCCATGTGCCCAAACCATTTCAAAACACCCTCTTCTGCTCTCTCAACCACGCTCTTTTTATTTCCACACATCTCTCTTACCCTTACGTTACTTACTCGATCAAACCACCTCACACCACACATTGTCCTCAAACATCTCATTTCCAGCACATCCATCCTCCTGCGCACAACTCTATCCATAGCCCACGCCTCGCAACCATACAACATTGTTGGAACCACTATTCCTTCAAACATACCCATTTTTGCTTTCCGAGATAATGTTCTCGACTTCCACACATTTTTCAAGGCTCCCAAAATTTTCGCCCCCTCCCCCACCCTATGATCCACTTCCGCTTCCATGGTTCCATCTGCTGCCAGATCCACTCCCAGATATCTAAAACACTTCACTTCCTCCAGTTTTTCTCCATTCAAACTCACCTCCCAATTGACTTGACCCTCAACCCTACTGTACCTAATAACCTTGCTCTTATTCACATTTACTCTTAACTTTCTTCTTCCACACACTTTACCAAACTCCGTCACCAGCTTCTGCAGTTTCTCACATGAATCAGCCACCAGCGCTGTATCGTCAGCGAACAACAACTGACTCACTTCCCAAGCTCTCTCATCCCCAACAGACTTCATACTTGCCCCTCTTTCCAAGACTCTTGCATTTACCTCCCTAACAACCCCATCCATAAACAAATTAAACAACCATGGAGACATCACACACCCCTGCCGCAAACCTATATATATATATATATATATATATATATATATATATATATATATATAAGAATATATGGTGTGGGAGGCAAGTTGTTAGAAGCAGTGAAAAGTTTTTATCGAGGATGTAAGGCATGTGTACGTGTAGGAAGAGAGGAAAGTGATTGGTTCTCATTGAATGTAGGTTTGCGGCAGGGGTGTGTGATGTCTCCATGGTTGTTTAATTTGTTTATGGATGGGGTTGTTAGGGAGGTGAATGCAAGAGTTTTGGAAAGAGGGGCAAGTATGAAGTCTGTTGGGGATGAGAGAGCTTGGGAAGTGAGTCAGTTGTTGTCCGCTGATGATACAGCGCTGGTGGCTGATTCATGTGAGAAACTGCAGAAGCTGGTGACTGAGTTTGGTAAAGTGTGTGAAAGAAGAAAGTTAAGAGTAAATGTGAATAAGAGCAAGGTTATTAGGTACAGTAGGGTTGAGGGTCAAATCAATTGGGAGGTGAGTTTGAATGGAGAAAAACTGGAGGAAGTAAAGTGTTTTAGATATCTTGGAGTGGATCTGGCAGCGGATGGAACCATGGAAGCGGAAGTGGATCATAGGGTGGGGGAGGGGGCGAAAATTCTGGGAGCCTTGAAGAATGTGTGGAAGTCGAGAACATTATCTCGGAAAGCAAAAATGGGTATGTTTGAAGGAATAGTGGTTCCAACAATGTTTTATGGTTGCGAGGCGTGGGCTATGGATAGAGTGGTGCGCAGGAGGATGGATGTGCTGGAAATGAGATGTTTGAGGACAATGTGTGGTGTGAGGTTGTTTGATCGAGTAAGTAACGTAAGGGTAAGAGAGATGTGTGGAAATAAAAAGAGCGTGGTTGAGAGAGCAGAAGAGGGTGTTTTGAAATGGTTTGGGCACATGGAGAGAATGAGTGAGGAAAGGTTGACCAAGAGGATATATGTGTCGGAGGTGGAGGGAACGAGGAGAAGAGGGAGACCAAATTGGAGGTGGAAAGATGGAGTGAAAAAGATTTTGTGTGATCGGGGCCTGAACATGCAGGAGGGTGAAAGGAGGGCAAGGAATAGAGTGAATTGGAGCGATGTGGTATACCGAGGTTGACGTGCTGTCAGTGGATTGAATCAAGGCATGTGAAGCGTCTGGGGTAAACCATGGAAAGCTGTGTAGGTATGTATATACATGTGTATGGGGGGGGGGGTTGGGCCATTTCTTTCGTCTGTTTCCTTGCGCTACCTCGCAAACGCGGGAGACAGCGACAAAGCAAAAAAGAAAAAAAAAGAATATATATATATATATATATATATATATATATATATATATATATATATATATATATATATATATATATATATATATATATGTATGTATAATGCCACTGTTCCACCTGTATTCATATGCAAAAATTGTTTGTCGTTTTGCTTCACATCGTAGTGATGAACAGGGTGGGATCTGCCGGGGGACGTGGGATCACATCCAGTGAGTGATGACAACAGATGTCGAAGCGCCAGGCAACGGTTGCCACCGTGACCCTGTTGGCGGGCGGCCGTGTTGAGCGTTGCTTCTGAGGAACATGGAAGGTGAAAGCTACAAGGGAGGTTAGCAAAGGTCATGGTTGTCCTGAGCAAGTGAAGTAATAAGCTGGTCAGCCAGAGAGATAAGTATTAAATGTATCATTTAAGAATATCTTTCTTTGTTTACATAGTATTGAATTTGAATATTGTGCAATTAGTTTTTGTTGTTATTTGATTACAAGTGGAGGGGGGATATATTTTGGACGTGGTTGCTTTATCACGCCGGTGACCGTCTTGGCGTGTATCCATCAAGGTGACGGTAACTTCTTGACGATATGTAAACATTTTCAAAAATTACACCACAATAGTATCCGTCTCACTTTAATGGCACTTCGTCTCCTCATTTCTCGCCTGTATATATATATATATATATATATATATATATATATATATATATATTTTTTTTTTTTTTTTTTTTTTGCTTTGTCGCTGTCTCCCGCGTTTGCGAGGTAGCGCAAGGAAACAGACGAAAGAAATGGCCCAACCCACCCCCATACACATGTATATACATACACGTCCACACACGCAAATATACATACCTACACAGCTTTCCATGGTTTACCCCAGACGCTTCACATCCCTGATTCAATCCACTGACAGCACGTCAACCCCGGTATACCACATCGATCCAATTCACTCTATTCCTTGCCCTCCTTTCACCCTCCTGCATGTTCAGGCCCCGATCACACAAAATCTTTTTCACTCCATCTTTCCACCTCCAATTTGGTCTCCCACTTCTCCTCGTTCCCTCCACCTCCGACACACATATCCTCTTGGTCAATCTTTCCTCACTCATTCTCTCCATGTGCCCAAACCATTTCAAAACACCCTCTTCTGCTCTCTCAACCACGCTCATTTTATTTCCACACATTTCTCTTACCCTTACGTTACTTACTCGATCAAACCACCTCACACCACACATTGTCCTCAAACATCTCATTTCCAGCACATCCACCCCCCTGCGCACAACTCTATCCATAGTCCACGCCTCGCAACCATACAAAATTGTTGGAACCACTATTCCTTCAAACATACCCATTTTTGCTTTCCGAGATAATGTTCTCGACTTCCACACATTCTTCAAGGCTCCCAGAATTTTCGCCCCCTCCCCCACCCTATGATCCACTTCCGCTTCCATGGTTCCATCCGCTGCCAGATCCACTCCCTGATATCTAAAACACTTTACTTCCTCCAGTTTTTCTCATATCAAACTTACCTCCCAATTGACTTGACCCTCAACCTACTGTACCTAATAACCTTGCTCTTATTCACATTTACTCTTAACTTTCTTCTTTCACACACTTCACCAAACTCAGTCACCAGCTTCTGCAGTTTCTCACATGAATCAGCCACCAGCGCTGTATCATCAGCGAACAACAACTGACTCACTTCCCAAGCTCTCTCATCCCCAACAGACTTCATACTTGCCCCTATTTCCAAAACTCTTGCATTTACCTCCCTAACAACCCCATCCATAAACAAATTAAACAACCATGGAGACATCACACACCCCTGCCGCAAACCTACATTCACTGAGAACCTTTCCTCTCTTTCTACACGTACACATGCCTTACAACCTCGATAAAAACTTTTCACTGCTTCTAACAACTTGCCTCCCACACCATATATATATATATATATATATATATATATATATATATATATATATATATATATATATATATATATATATATATATATATATATATATATATCATCTTTTTTTTTTTTTATTTTCCAAAAGAAGGAACAGAGAAGGGGGTCAGGTGAGGATATTCCCTCAAAGGCCCAGTCCTCATCCTCTGTTCTTAACGCTACCTCTCTAATGCGGGAAATGGCGAATAGTATGAAAGAAAGATATATATATATATATATATATATATATATATATATATATATATATATATATATATATATATATATATATATATATATATATATATATATATATATATATAATCCTCCCCTCTCGTTTTTTTTTTTTCATTTTCCAAAAGAGGGAACAGGGGGGGCCAGGTGAGGATATTCCAAAAAAGGCCCAGTCCTCTGTTCTTAACGCTACCTCGCTAATGCGGGAAATGGCGAACAGTTTAAAAGAAGAAGAAAGAAGATATATATATATATATATATATATATATATATATATATATATATATATATATATATATATATATATATATATATATATATATATATATATATATATAAAAGCGCCTTAAAGAGTTCCCTGGACTATTAGTGTCACACTACCGCCGACACAGTGAAATAAGATTCATCTTAATCTATCTGGACAACTGCCATCGGAACTCTTGCAGTTTCCATACAAATTTCAGCATTTTGTGATCTTTATCTGTATTTTGGATGCACAAAGAATAGATGTTTAATTCCATATTCCGAGTGTAGTCTTATCTAAATTTCGTCTCAATATCCTGAAGAATCCTTCCAGTGTAGAAGGTTGGCAACGTTGCGTGGCTATGTAACCTTCAACATAATTGTTCCTCCGTATTCCTCCGCTGACCCTCCATTGAATCTAATGAGCGCCCTACTTTTATATACGGTTCTCTCCCTCTTGCAGTCTTTCCTTCCTAGCATCACTTCTCTTGTGCTTTCTCATCTTAGAGTTCACACTTGTGTGGTCGCTGTCTTCCAGGTTCTTTACCACATGACAATATGCTCAAGGTGCAGAAAAGAAGACAGAGTCAAGCCATCTTCCCATGAGGTATATTTCCTTCGCTGTAGTTATCTTGCTGTACTTTACGCCTGTGGGATATCCCACTGATAGTATTATGGTACGTTCTCTTCAGTTTATTTCTCTGAAGACCGGCACGTTCAAGGCATCAAAGTGACTACAATATCATTGCAATGTCATTTGATAAACGAATGATATTTTGTATTTATATTTCAGTAACCCCCAATATTTATTACTCGAAAAGTGAACTACTGACAATACGCCACCTTATACCTCACTGTTGTCACTGTCCCTGATCAGCTTCTCGATCCACACACTTCACTGTTTATATTTTTGTTTCGGGGTCACATCTTACGTTAGAAGTCTTCTAAACACTCAACTCCAGTGTAATCCATTACAAGCTGTATATTTTTCTCTTTTCATACCTTAATTTCCACTTCGAGACTCACTGATTTTCAATAATGGCTTTGTATAAAACTATAAAACCGGAATGTTTTATTCATGTTTTTTTATTATTATAATGGGTTTAGTTCCACTTTATTATATACGTGCCATGTAGTCTTTCTCTTGCTACGTTTTCCCCTGGTCCCCGACACTCGTCCATCACAGTCAGTAACTTCCTCTTGATAAGTTGAAGTTTCTGTTGCCTTCGTTTCTTTGTCACTATATTGTCGTCGTGGGTCATTGTTTCACACAGCCTGGAATATTATCTCGGAAACTTTCCCACATTTCCAGCGGACACAGTCTTTCGAAAGGAGCTTCGATGTCAGCACTATCTGTTTCCGAGACCTTCAATCGCCCCTCTGAAAATCTTCTCCAAGGGCGTCCACAAGGAAATGGAGAGGGAAAGTGTGGGCAATACCCAAAATTTTCTGATAAAACGAAATGAATTCATATAATGAAAATGAGGAGAAATACAGTATATCATCCATTGTTTGTTCATTAAGTTTACATTCGTACTTGAATTTTTTTGTCACTTCACATTAATCATTAGATCTACATGTCAGTACTGGGAAAGGTCGCCAGAGCTGTGTCTCCAGATCTTGCCGTCTCTGAAGAACGCACAGACGTTCATAGTATCATCTTGAACCTCCGGACTGCTGTACTACCAGTATCTCCAGTTACGTTAGAAGACATGATACTTACATTCACTAATAAACACATATTACATATGCAGATTGACTTCAGCTTCTTTAACAGTTGACGCATTCACAGTTCTACGCAGTTAAGGAACTCCTTGGCTGCTGATATAGTCTGTTTCTGAAATGTGAGTTTTGCTCTGTACTTGACCTCTTGGGCACATTGTGACGTGTACGACCCAAGGTTATGATGGCCTGGCCTTTTGACCTGACCTCAAAGGATCAGGACAAAGGCCAGGCCATCATACCCGTCCTGCTCCAGAAGTTACACAACGTAAGGGATCTTATGAAAAACAGTTGATATCAGTTCTCTTCATCCTGCCCTACCCGCTTACCTTATCTGTAATCTAACCCTCCACGCCCTTCCCCGGGGAAGCCTGAACCACTCTCCAAGTGTAGTTCTTCCCCGCAATCTCACAGGGCTGTGGCTGAAGGAGGGCGACTACAGTGATGATAATCCCAGGAAGAGAGGCGTCGTTCTTCACAGGTTCAGGAACCTGCAATTATTCTGTTGAGCAACTCAAGAGTTTTCTTGGAAGTGTTGGCGTCGAGACGCCTAATGTCATACACATGACTCTCCAGTGACTTGGAACTTGACGCAGACCTAACCAAAAGTAAAGTCCCATCCCATAGGCAGGATAGTGTTACCTATGGAGTCATAAGACGTTTACATAAGACACTTGGTAATTTAATACTTGCATTTCACATACCATGAAATATGTGATATGAGAGAAACCCTCCACCTGGACAAATAACCTTATCGTTCCCATATCAAAGTCGTCAATCATAGTCCTTCTTGGCTACATCTTTGTGTTGCTATGTATACTAGAACCATGAAAGGATGGTCCTCATTCGTAATCTACGAAAGAATCAAAGATTCTTGTTCATCAAACATACATTTAATTCTAAGTAGTGCACATCACTGTATTACTTCCATCTTAACTCTACACTGATGATACTTAAACTACACCTCTTGAATTCCAAGCTGCTATTACCATTGCTCATCGACTTGTGAATCCTCTGTAATCTAGTTACAGCGGGTGTATGGGGGTTGTACCCCAGGCTGCCTCTCCAACAGAAAGTTATCTGATTTCCCTTTAAGAGCAAAGAACAGAAATCAGATAGATTGAACTTGCTGCTCAGCATGGCAGTGTAGCTCTACTCTGATGTTTTAATTAGTACTTTCCTTGATACCATGCCAAATAACACCGACTGTCATACACTTATCAATAGTGATGATGTCATGATAAACACATCTGGTTATGGACATAACCATTATACTCAACCACGTCACAGATGCGTATCGTCTCTTATGACGACACAAAGACGCTCAAAGTCACAACGAACACTCAGACGACTAATTGATCGCACGTCGAATGTGTAAGGTTTCATGAGCCTGATATATAAGTGCCAGTGTATGGGGCTGTCGTGGCTAGAGAATGTCAACAGCAGAGAAAGGTTTTCAGTTCTCAGTCCACACAATGGAAGTAATATATCAATGGGTGAAGCGGTCTATGCAACTTGCATATATTCCATCTCTGATAGATTGTTCTGCAACTCTGCTTTAGGTGTTGACGGAAGGCTTGAGAAGACGCAACATTAGGCTATGAGAACCAATCTTGGCTGTCCTAGAGCGAATAATGTCGTGAATATGAGGAAAAATCTTGGTCTCATGGAAACAGTGAGAAACTTATTGAGGCATTCCTCTTTTTGGTGTCCGCCGCATCCTTAGATAAACGTATTCCAGTCTACGCACAAAACCACTACATAGTTTTTCTTTTCTTCCGAAAGGGATCATTTCTTCTTCCAAAATGGATTTACTACAGATTACTAGACCGAGAACGTATAGTATTCCTGTACTTTATCTAGTGGGACAGCGACTGAACTGTCCCGCCCCAAGGGAAATTAATTCTTTTGTAATCAACATTCCTTCTTTGCTCTGTGACCGTCTGCTCAGATTACAGCCTTAATTGAGGCTGGGAATTAAAATACAGCACCGTTAATTACACTGCCACCATCCCCAACGAACGCAATAATCTCTCTCACACATTACGTAGACAGATGGGTCTGTACAACGAGCCACGGGAACTTATATTTTCTTTCTTTTCTGTTTTAAAAACTATATTGTCTGCATGTACATAGACGAAACTAAACTGTCTAGATGTACATAGACGAAACTAGACTGTCTAGATGTACATAGGAGAAACTATACTGTCTAGATGTACATAGACGAAACTATATTGTCTAGATGTACATGGATAGTACATGGATAGTAGGGTGAAGGGGCATTGGGGCTACCGGCAATACTGTTGTAGTAAGCTGATGGTTCCTACACAAGGTAGGCAGTCAGGATCATCATCTAGGCATCCAGCCTCCAAACTGATTGGTCTCGCACCCTCAGCTGATTTTGAATTTGTTTAATGTCTCAAAGCAAGAAAGTCTAATCGCTGGTGATTTTTTTTCTTTGATGACGTGACTGTAATATGCGTTTGGTAGAAGCATAACAGAGGCGTAACATACAACAGATAATATGCTCTTTGGATTCTTTCATATGTTGAACTCAGACTGCGTAACGGGGCAGACTACTAGCTAAAGTGCATGTTTCTAAAGATGGAGTTGACTCCATCTATGATCTACCTAAGAGTAATCTCATAAAAATCTAGATAGAAATTAAGAAAAGAGTTAGTTTTAACATTGCAAATGCTTACGTTTTCTTTTTTCGATGCCAAATCACTGATTATGATATTGCCTACAACGCGAGCTGGTCCAACACGTTTCACCTAAGTACGCAAGGCGGCTTTATGGAGTAGAACAATAAGACAATGTATTAATATCTTAGCTACACCAACGCTGAAAAAAACTGGTATGTATACTCCAAGACTTTCTCCCTTTCTTCAACTGCTGGAGCTCGCCTCCAATAGCCTAGTCTGT
The DNA here is from genome assembly GCF_036320965.1 of Panulirus ornatus. Lineage (NCBI taxonomy): Eukaryota > Metazoa > Arthropoda > Malacostraca > Decapoda > Palinuridae > Panulirus > Panulirus ornatus. The sequence goes on along the minus strand of NC_092230.1, from coordinate 27,633,028 downwards.
CGGAACGTACTTGAAGAATCGGGAGACGTCATATTCCAGACACCTGGTGTCATTCTTCCGCCCTAACGACTCAGGAGGCGCGGGCCGGAGGTCGCCACCACACTGATGCTCGCACCCCGCAGGCGGGCGCATGATACGTAATGCTCGTAGCATTACACTGCAGATAATACTGTCTGTCTGAACTGTGTATAAAGACTAGCTCTTGGAAGTACAGGCGAATGGTGTGTGTGTGTGTGTGTGTGTGTGTGTGTGTGTGTGTGTGTGTGTGTGTGTGTGTGTTTATCCGTTGTTGACGACCTCAGGAGTATATACAAAAAGCTGTATCATCTTGTGTCCCCCCTCCACTCCCCATCCCCACCCCCAGGTGTTCTTTACCATATATTTCTATATGTATTGAAACGCAATGCTTTCCAGCATTTGATAACATGCTAAACCCATCTGTTAATATCTACCATATGCGTGAATCATGGGCGCACGGGCCCCTGTTATGACGTCACGACCACATCTGACCCACTTCCCCGACTGGTCAGAGAGCGTGTGTGGGTTGTCAGTACCACATCTGAGTGTGTGTGTGTGTGTGTGTGTGTGTGCGTGTGTGTGTGTGTGTGTGTGTGTGTGTGTGTGTGTGTGTGTGTGTGTTTAACTCACGCTGATAAAAACAGACCAAACGAAAAGTTGACGTTCATTTGAACGCATCACATACCTGAAAAATCTGTAACTTTCGTCACAGAAATATCCAAGGCCTGCAAGGTATTCAGTCTTTGTTCACTCACTTTTCTGTCCAGCTCTGCTCTTCTCCGTTATCTTTTTTCTTTTTCTTTTAATTCATTGATTTTGTCCTCAAACGATTATACGAAATAAGTTCAAACTGCTTTTGTCACACACACACACACACGCACATACACACACACACACACACACACACACACATATATATATATATATATATATATATATATATATATATATATATATATATATATATATATATATATATATATATATATATATATATATTATTAATTTTACTTTGGCGGTGTCTCCTGCGTTATTGTTATTATTTTTCTTCGTTTCCCGCGTCAGCGAGGTAGTGCCAGGAAACAGACGTAGAAAAACCATTCACTCATTCATACACATATATACATACGCGCACATGCACGTACATATATATACATATACATACGAACGTATACACATATACATGCATATGAATACATATACATAGACATATACATATATACGCATGCAAATACATTAAAAGAGAGACTGAGATACAGCGAAATCCTGGAAGAAAAGTATCTGCTTATTTGGGACTGACTGTCTTAACTGGTCTCTGTCACTATTTGTTGTTGCAATGAAAGTTAAATATATTAGTTTATCACACTTTTTTTCTCCTCAACTTTTGAACAGTAATATGATTACCTGTTAAGAAAAAAAATTCAGTTAATCCAGTAATAAGCATTTAATTATTGAAGTCATGTGCCAAAACACTGCTCATCTTTACTGTGTGTCACTTGAAGGTTGAGGAGCGAACTAGACATAGTCATATCTAGAAAGTTGCTTAAATTGTTTTGATGTTGTGAATCACAAGTGAAAATGAAATTTCCATGATGTATATAGATATGCAAATATTGAATTATTCACCAAATCCTCTCCTCTAGGCAATATTATTATCATTACACTCTTGCATTGATTTACTACTAAAATTGAGGTTAATGTCTGTGTAGTGCTATAGCTACTGTCAGATATTGCAGATGTTCTGATGTCATTCAAAATACAACAAATTTTCATTGATTTTCATTAATTACAAATAAAGCTCTATTTGGCAGAAAGTGCATTATAGCATATTTAACTGTTTGTATTGAATATCAAATGCAACTGATTTAACAGACTTGGTTTTTATGAATACTTTTCCAATAGGGCACTACAAACATACATACAAACAAGATTTTGATCTGGACTTGATTCATGAGCTCCTGCAATATAATTTCCATCTGAAAAGTGGAGGCTTATATATATATATATATATATATATATATATATATATATATATATATATATATATATATATATATGAATATATATAAACTTATATAAAACAAAGTATATACACGAAAATTAAAGTTAACCTCTTATTAGCCAGAGCGCTCAAGTCAAGTGGCAGGGTCGAACACCTCACGTCCACTTTTGTTATTGCTTTCCGATACTGAGTGTCGCGACTGGTATTTTCTACCCTAAAATTAGCTTCTACTTAAATGTATCTTCGTTGGTTCCGGACAGAGGGTTTGGGATTGTCGTTAACGGGGTGCGTTCGACAACGGAACTGCGTGACCTGTTTTAAACCCTGGAACTAGAGACAGATACAGGGTTCCACACACCCAAGTGAGCAGGTCAGGGGTTAACTTGCTTCGGTCAGCACCAAATGAGACAGAGATGGTTTGTGCAAATGGCTCTGTCCTATCTGAGTCTGGTTCGCTGTGTCACATGTTCAGGATGACGAGATCCAGCCAATCGACGGTAGCCTTGATGCAGAGTAGTGGTACTGGTAACACCGAGGACCATGTAGACAGCGATATCCAGACCAGAGTGGACAAAGTAGTGGCGAGGACGAAGTGCAAACAAACGCTCGTCTTTACAGAAGTGGTGAGGATAATCCCAGACGATAGATGGACTCACTCGAGCGTCAGGCAGACACTTTGGACGATTTTATTGTGGACCCACTAACTGGTAAGAGGAACGGACAGATAGAATGCCTCGTTGAACGGACCCTCTTAAGATGTGTCAATAATGTTGCACAACCCTGATTCTTCAAGAGTATGATGAAGAGAATAGGGGTACAGGCTGCTGTTGCTTCCTGGATGCGGCCCTGGAGCTTTTCGATGGAGGAAAAGGGGTAACATGGACCAAAATAATCGCACTATTATATACGTTTGGTGGACGGCTATGTATTGTCAAGAGACAGATATGGAGGACTTCTGCATTTCTGAGGAAATGTGCGTGTTATTTCGTGGCACCACCATGTTTGAGCAAAGTGGGTGGATGGATAAGTTTGTGATTTCCCTTGGTATTCGGTTGTATATGATAATACTATATGTAAATTTGAAGCCAGCTTATAAGTGTACCGATTCGTTTACTGTTATTTTTTGTGGGTATAATTGTGTTGAAACAGTCAGGTGTGCCGTAACTTGACGTAAACTTCGCAGAGAAATGATTTTGGTTAGTTTACCTTCATCATAAAGACGTAGAGGTTTCACGCGATGTGGTTATTATGCCTGCCACTCCGCACGATGGGTCAAACTGTTTATTTCTTATGGCGTCTATTTTCTTGGGTCTGTTTTTACCTGTGCCATTCTCAAACATTCATTTCCAGCAGATCCACCCTCCTCCGCACAACCCTATCTATAGCCCATGCCCCGCTATTATATATATATATATATATATATATATATATATATATATATATATATATATATATATATATATATATATATACACACACAATGCGAGAGAAATGTCTCTCGACGAGATTGCATCATCATTAGTGGATGAAAAGGAGTACAACAATCTCGAGAAAAGTTTTGTTTACATCATCTCCATGACACTGTTTACATTATCACACTGCAGCCTTGAAGCTATAGGATACCTTAAAATGTGTTCCTTCCAAAAGAAGGAACAGAGAAGGGGGCCAGGTGAAGATTTCCCTCAGAGGCCTAGTCCTCTGTCCTTAACGCTACCTCGCTAACGTGGGAAATGGCAAATAGTATGAAAAAAAAAAAAAAAAAAAAAAAAAATATATATATATATATATATATATATATATATATATATATATATATATATATATATATATATATATATATATACATATGTGTGTGTGTGTGTGTGTGTGTGTGTTTTATCGGACTCCATCTGCTTTTGGTCTAACCGCGAGTAATACTTCGTTTTGGCGAAGCTGTATCATCGTCAATGGACGTAAAGGAGTGCCATCTCCTTGAACTTTTTATCAACCAGTCCCGAGAGAAGAATGAACACTTGGGTGTAGGCTGACTTCCATGTCCAACATCCAAACAAATGTATAACAGTGAAAAATCAACTGAAAGACGATGTTCAAGTGTAACTAGTCATTAAAGAGAACGACATCGTAGTCAGAAAAGAACAAGGAACATACATATTCCTTGGGTGTGAAGATGCACGAATAAATGTCATGAATGGAATATCTGTGAAACTATCCAGATGTCATGAATGAGTGTGATAAAAGCAGTTTAAAGGGGGACAGTATGAATGGGTTTGTTGGGAAAGCATGGAAAGATGAACATTTAAATGGGTACAAGGAATAGTGAAACTTTAAGGTTCGAGTTAAGCGACTAAGTTCAATGGGTTTTTAAATTTTCTGTAAATGATGGAATTTGAAGGTTATGCATAGTTTGAGACAGATATATAGGATAACATTTAAAGTCAAGAGGTTAAATGATTTTATAACTAAATTTTCAGACAAAATGAGATTATGATAGCGGGGGTCGGGGGGTTCGTTGTTTGTTGATGGTGTTTAAAAGTTCGCGGTTGTTTGACAGTTTTACTCTTTAGCTCATCGAGTTTAAAAGCTTCTATTTCAATGACCGACTGAATAAGTTTATTTTTTCTAATCGAGCTTCGAGGCTTCCGTTTAAATGGCATCTCTTAAAGGGATCATTTGATTTATAATATGAACAGAGAAGGTTTGCGTGCGAATGACGAAATTTAAAGGTATATTTAGAAGGATTTTAAAAGTTCGCGGTTGTTTGACAGTTTTACTCTTTAGATCATCGAGTTTAAAAGCTTCTATTTCAATGACTGACTGAATAAGTTTATTTTTTCTAATCAAGCCACCAGGCTTCAGTTTAAATGGCAAATCTTAAAGGGATCATTTGAGTTATAATATGAACAGAGAAGGTTTGCGTGCGAATGACGGAATTTAAAGGTATATTTAGAAGGATTTTAAGTTCGCGTTTGCGTGAAATTTTAAAATCTAAATGGCACAGTTTAATGGTTCATATATACTAGATTTACTAAGCTGCGTGTGCGTGATTACTTCTTAATATGTTACAATTTGCGTTATAGGAAGAGTTTTTCACTCGAGTTGCCATTTCTTAATTTTTTTTCTCTTGAACCATGACTTTATGTGTGTACACACACGTACACAGACAGAACAGCTAATCTAAAACAGGTACTTATTTAACATGGTAAGGAGAAAAGTGCAATATCTTGCATCTCTTTGTAATGTGATAGCAAAGAAATGGTCAAAGTTTGCCAGATTTTTTTGAGTCCTCTGAATATTAATTTGAAACGTTATGACCTACTGGGTAGAATAGATTTGCCAGTCGTTTTCACCGGGCAAGTAGACAGCGAGAATAAGATATTTTTTTCAAATGAATCTATAATGGCAAAGGCATTCGAATTAGAGAAGAATGATTGAGAAACGGACTTTGGCCACCGATATGGCTGGCACCTGCACGTATCTTCTTCGGCTTGATTGGTTGAAGATTTTGTTTATGCTCTCAGCTGAGTCTTCATCTTTAGTTCTTATTGGCTAAACTTCACCTTCTTTTCAGGGTAAAGGCCAATGAGAACGCTCGTATCATATCTTGAGCAGCTGTCGTAAGTATGTTTTTTTTGAGGGAAATTGCGAGCTGTAGATGTGTTTATACTTGAAAACTCTTCTTAAAATCGTGATATTAAGGTAAAGTTAACGTAATATGTAGAAGAAACATTAGTGATTGTATCGACATTGTGTTCAATGAATGACACTCGCAAGATTGTATGGATCGTCCAGAATAATGTCCCTCTTGCCCATAAGTTTGAAAGGGAGAGAGAGAATAAAATGTCTTTTTTTATACTTAACGATACCATGATTGAAAGTGAAGATTACTTTAAAGTGGTGTAGAATACAGTGGAGTTGAATGAGAACAAACGTGTGATTAGTGAGAGTACAAACTGATAAGCTTGGTAAACCAGGACTTTAGTCCCATCATTATTTGGATGGATTTTGGACGAATGTAGCACCCGTGCAGTCCATACATTTATTATTGATGTTTGGCCGAGGTCATGTGTATTGAGGTGGTGGTATTTTTATAGTTTATTCCCCCAAAAGTTAGGGAGTTTATCTGTAATTGATAGATCTATTTTTTTAGAAGCCCCATAGGTTTGGTTAGGTTCATTTGATTAGGACTTAAACCATTGCTTATCGAGAAATCTCTGTAGGGCGGAAACTGTAGAATTACCGTCAAGGTTTGGTCGTCACAAATTGGGCAGGGCCTTAAAGGAAAGGGGAATTGTGGTGAAAGTGTTCATAGTCGGACTTGATTTAGCTAAGCATAACATAACATATACCCTAATTTAAACTAACCAAGCTTGACATCGTCTGACAAAACCAAGGTTATGAATAAAATAGCTTACCTCAGTTTAGAGTAGACACACCTGCTAGCATGGTGGAATCGTTCTGATTGTTTAGTACAGCAATGAAAAACACATTTTTTACAAACAGAGATTTAAGTAGTAGATTGTGAGTAGATATGAATGAAACTATTTTGCATTATCTTGAACTGCAGTATTGATTTCAAGACGAATACAATCAAACCCACTTCTCAAAGATCAGTGTGGGAAGCCAGAAAGAATTACTAAGAATCATACATATTTAAGTAGGCAAAATTGTCGTCATAATTGATTAAAAAGTATTTTTCTTTTAGGGTATGAGTCACATTTTAATACATCACATGCATTTTCTGGTATCGAAATTTCACTTGTATATTGGTTAGCACTGTCATGTCAGTCTCATATTTATTGTGCTTGTAGGTATGGGCCCTCTGATGGAGATATTAGTCCTTTCATATTGTTAAAAAAGAGCTGTTGGTCCCTTACCTTTTCATCTCCCAGAATGTCCCTAGTCCAGGTCGTGGCATTTTGCTTCAGATAGACAATGCTATGGTTGTTTACTGCCCTGCTTCTCTTAGTGAAGAAGATTTTCTCCCAGGCTACATTGTCATTTCTCTCTAATTATGTTGTGTCTGGGCATGATTGAGATTGGCTCATTGTTAACAGAATTCTCTCTAGGGAAAGAGGTTTTCAATTTGTCCCTTTTTCATAGAAATGGTACCCTTGGATGATATGCCGTTAGAACCAGTGCGCTGCTACCGACTTGTGTATCTCCAGTTTTAGATATTGGGATTATTGCAACAAATGGTTTATGTTTGGACTGAAGTTATTAGAACCTGAATTCTTTTATTTCCAGTTCATTTAGAAAAAGTTCTCAGCTGGTAGCTCAAGAGTAGAACAATCAACTTGGTTCAAGAATCTCGACCTCAGGATGTGGATTAAGGAATTTACATATATACATTTTCTCACACTTTTACAGGCTGAGGTTTAGAGAATGCTAGACAAAACATCATTTATGTAATATTCTCTCCTACTTGAAAATGGTACAGATTGGTTAGGAATGCTTTTCTGTATTCTAAGGGTTCTCTAGCCTTTTCATGACAAGAATAAGGCCAGTAACACAGTTGCCTCATGAAAGAATGCTCCTTTAGAGCCTAGTCCTTGGGTTTTTGGTTTCACCCTAACAGACCCTCGCTGGGATAAGCTCTGATTTTTTTTCCCTAAGGACATATTTTTCTACACAGTAGCTCAAATGTGAACTTTCAAGAGTCTTCGACCTTTGACAGTTTTCTGATATTTGGCTCCTCAGTGCCTTATGAAAACCTTCATTATAGTCAGGGCTTTGGGAAGATAGTTGAATTACAGCTTTATGCAGACATGAGAATTGTCTCTTTGATGACAATCTCTGAAGTGTTAAGGTGAGCCCAGACATCAAATTTTTGGCAGAGTATGAAACTGTTTGATTTTAGAATAGCCATATTGTCATTCATTCTTGGAAGAGTTCATCAAGAGACCTTCATGTGTTATGCTTATGATATGCTTGGAGACATTTTGCACTTCACCTGAGATTATCAAGGGGATCATTTATATGTGCACTGTGGAACCTTGAAGCTCCTTTTGATGAGGAATATCTCCATCGATTAAGAAATTTATTTTATTGCATTGTCTTGGGCTTACAGTAGGGCATGAAATGAGAAAGATTGCCCTTACCATGACTTCCCATAAAACTTTTCATTGGAGGAAATCAAGAAGAGATTTTGGTAGTTATGTACCACCTTTGTCGGACTCTGCATTAGTTTAGATATTGTGGAGCTACCTTGTTTGGCTTGAGGAATTCCTTGTTCAGGAAAGAGACATTCCAGTGTGCCTCCAGTCACCAGTGAAGGTAATTTTCACAGATCAAGTTAGTCTCTTTTATTTGAATTTTTCTCTTTAAACTCTCCTTAATGTGGGTATGCTCTCATGTTCATAAGACAAACTGCAGAGGAAAGAAGTGTAGCTTTTGAAAAATGAAAAAATTCTCCTGTGAGCATTTCAAAAAAGCTTTTCTTGCTGCTATGCCTTCTCTCCCCCTTTTTTTCTTTTACTTTTTTACCATTTGTGACTGCTTTAGGGTTGGTTGATGCTTGAAATCTGCAAATTGTGTATAGTGTTAAGACATTACAGAGTGCTTTAATGATATTTCTTTGGTGTATCTATTTAGTCATGCAAACAAGCAAAACACTGCAACCATGGTTAGCAAATGGTAAGGAATGCTGGTGCTTCCTCGCCAGAAATGCTGAGGGTTGGATGGTCCAAAACCTGAATTTCCTGGAGATATTCTATATAGAGATAAGTTTTCCAATTTTAAAAACCTGCTTTTCTGAAAAGGATAGATTACATTATGGTGCATGATGTAAAACTAAAAGTTTCAAAGTAGTCTGAATAAGTATGGTAGAGAAAAATTTTAAGTTCATAAAAAGCTTTGATGAATGGGGAGAAATTAAGCATATTTGCAAAGAGCTTGCATAAAGCAGTACTTGTCCCTACTCTGATGTATGGGTGTGACACCCAAGATTATGTAAGACAGGATAAGTAACATAAGGGTAGTAGAATAGAGATTGAAATGAAAATGAGAATATATAATGTGAAGAAATATTTAAAAAGGCACATGGATAAAATTCTTTGAGGTTGGTATGGCCATGTAGAAAATATGACAGATGATAGGTTGGTCAGGAAGTTGTACAGTAGTACAGTTGAGGGTACCACGCTACAAAGAGGAGAGGAAGATTGTGGAGGAGATTGATAGATTCGGTAAGATAATTGATAAGGGCTAGGGTTATTTTGTATAGAGATGGCAGAAGAGTAAGGCTGTTGATGTAGTAGGAGCATTTGGTTTAGGTCATGTGAGTGGGGAACTCTGTTTTCACTTGAATGGACTTAATGTGCATAGTGAAAAAGAAAGGGGGACTTTCGAGTGTAGAAGCCCATGTTTCATTTCAACACGCTAGGTATGGATTGAGGATATGCTTGAATGATTTCACAGGCTGTATATACCTGACCCACCATGGCATTGTAATGAAAATTATTATAGAGAGGTAGAGAGATATATAATATAGATATATAATGTTTCATAATGATTCTAAGTATACCACATGAGTTGCAAGTTTTTGCACTTTTCCTCTGCATTATATACCTTCTACCTTCTGCCCAAGGATCCCTCTCTGTGTGGCTCCTACAACACTCGGGAAGTCATTAACATGCACTGGGCAGGACCACAGATTAAGAAGCGTGTTAGTGTTATACTGGGCTGGATTTGGACCTTGGGGGGGCCTATGGCACTTCAGTTTTGGTTGGCCCCTTGTACATGAAAATTAAAATACACAGCTAAATCACCTAATTTGCATGTCATTTGGTTTATACATAGATAGGTACATACATACAAAGAAAGATATATAGATACATAGAAACACTACAGTAGTTACAAAAGGTCTTTCTACACTTGGTACCTGTTTCTGTTTTGACAAATCTTTTCTCTTTTTCTGCTGTAAACAAGATCGCTTAACCTTCGGTTTGATAGAACAGTTGGCCAGAGCTGTTGAGATCCTGGCTCAGCAATTGCCCCTTTTGCTCCCTTCTAAATTCGGCACTGGTGATATATGTCATTCTTTGTGGGGCGAGCACAGAATAATTGAGGATCTGTATTTGAAGTTTTTTTTACAACTCTCTTGTAATCCATGCTTTTCAATGAAAAATCTTCCATGAACATTTTCTTGCAGGACAGTTCTTAGTTTACAGTGTTTGAATTATATTTGAAAGATTTATTTTACATTAAAAAGTGAATCCCCTTTTGAGATGTCTTTGCAGATGCATATGAATGGTTTTCAATGTGACAATTTCCTTTTTGGCAGGATTATCCTATAAATAAAGTGGATCGGCAAATTGTAATGATTATGCAACATCCACCAGATGGAGCTTTACATTGGTCTTGTATGACTGAGTTATTCCAAGATTCTGTTCCCCTTGGATAAATTTTTCTTAGTATTATTTTCTAACTTCGTGGCATTTCTGCTGAAGTGAAGTAGCTTCAGGAACAAATGACAGCCTTCTTTCTAATCAGGTTTATAGAAAGTGATTGAAATGCATATTAAAAACACAAGGATGAACTTTGACTTTGGCCGGTTGTACAAGATACCAAGGAATTCTTGGCTCACCAACCTGTATGTCACAGGTCTTGTAGGAATATTTACAAGGGCTTGATGATATTGACATGCATTTTGGAAATGCAATGATGAACTTTATGAATGGCTCTGGCCAGTTATACAGGGTACAAAGGAATATTTGGTTCACCTATCTGTATATCATAGGTTGTGTATGAGTATTTGCACTCCCAAGAGAGTTTTTGAACAAACAAGTGAAAGAGACAGACAGAGCAGTGAAGATTCCATAAATATCAACCAAGATACCTCTATAATGTGAAGTGCTAGTCCTCCAATTCCATATAGACTGGTTTATGTATCAATTATGTCAGATGTGTGTGTGAGTTTATTGACAAAATGAGCATACATGATTGCTGTTGTCACAGTCCTTGAAGGCATTAAATTGATTGTTATTTGAAATCTGACAAACTTTTGGCACAAGTGTGTTTTACCTATACATATAAAGAAAAGGCTCAGAAAAATACTCTTAATATCAGGTGGAGAATGCTGAAAGATAATTTCCCAAGCCAAGTAAAGAATTGATACAATGCTGATCTTGTTCGTTTCACAAATTTTGGCACAGTATACAGTACGAACATTGGCTTCCTGACTTCAGAGTTAGTAGAGCGAGAGTCACTTTAAACAAGAGCCTCATGCAAGTGCTCGTAACAGTTTGCAATGGTTTCTTTGATGGTTGAACTGTTTTGCAACTGCAATAGGTCTGAAGACCTGCATAAAGTCATAGGTCAGATAGTATAAAAGAAATGGCAAACCATAAATGCTGAAACTAAATATTGAAGATACTGGCCTGTTAGCAGCAGAAGATTAACTGCCTATGGCTATGAGCTAACTGTTTATGCAGAGGCTTTTTGGTTGTATTCCAAACAAATTTTAAAATCTTCTGGCATGGTTGCTATCTGACACAGGCCTCAAAGGCAAAGTACCCTTGAGAGTGACAATAAGAAAGTATCAAATTTGACCCAAGAAGTAATCATGGCAATAACAAATAGTTTTTGGCCAAAGCATTATACTATCAGAGTCAGAAGGGAGAAGAGATATAAAGAGAAACTGTCAACTTGATGCCCATAGTAATTTCCAAGTGAAGGACTTGAAATTCCATATTGGAATCCTTTGAACAAAGCATATCTTTGCTCCACCCCATCAGTGTGGCAGAGGGAACACAGTAGCCTTACAGACATCTTGTCCATTGTCTGAGGAGGTACTTTAGAAGATGAGATGAATGCTGTTTTAAGTGACAAATACTTCAGTTTTTCATGTGAAGTGATGAAGATCCAGATACTGTAACTTTAGTGTTGAGATACTTGGGTACAAGCCTGTGTAGTTCATGCCACAAATACTGATATTTTGATGGTTATATATCATTTCCTCAGATGGCATTATGAAGATTTGGATGGAGAAAATGGATAGATTTTGGCCCATTCATGATCTTGTGATCAATCTTAGTGCCAAATGGGACAAAAATCCAATGGATCTTGTTGAGGCATTGTTGGCAGTCCTTATAGGTTATGACACAACTAGCCATCCTCTTGGACAGAGCAAGAGGAAACCTGCAAATATTGGTGTAAATTAGGTAGGATATATTGCCCACCCAGCCTTATTTGGAAAAGATACTACAGCCTTTAGGTTGACAAGCCTACTGTTGATGAAGCACGGAAAGTCTTTGTATAGCTTTTGGAGGCTGTGGGTTTGATTCCCTCTAGATAGGGAACACATTTGCTTTAAGATGGATTCAAGAAAATCTACTCCAACTGAAGTGCATCCTCCCTCCAGTTGTTCACACATTTGCTCATATGAATGATTTAGTGGCTCCGTCAGCCTCTGAGTATGGGTGTCATTTTTGTAATTGTAAACTTGTGCCTACTATGATGTAAAAAATGTCAAAACCACTAAATCATAGCTAAATTAAGTCACAATCATTTAAGTGTATGGATCAAGATGTTGGAGAGGTTATTGCTGTACCATGGCATTAGTGTCCTGCATCATTGCTTGCAAGTGTATTGGAGATTCTGCAAAGTGTGGGTTTATTCTAGTCCCTTATTCTGACAATGTGTGACATCTCTGGGCTTGGACACTTGGTTTGACCTGGATCTTGCAAATGGTACATACATATATTATAAGCAGTTGTTAACAGACTTAGCATTCCTGTGGTTATGCTGAAAATGAAAATTCACTTTGGCAAAACTGTATCATCATTTGTTGATGAAAGGTAATACAATTTCATCAAAGAACTTCTCACTTTAATCTTTTCTCAGCATATTTCAGCCACTGGAAGTAATGCAGCCATGGAGTTGATAGGCTTGTGCAAAAAGGGGTTGAATGGCAAATGATATGAATGAATGAATGCATTATGGGCAAGAAAGAGTGAAATATTATGCTGTATTTGCATTGTTAAGATGCTTTGTTGTATCTCACTATTTCTCATAGATACATCAGATTTATTGATACTGTAATATGATTTTATTTCACACAAGAGTAACCATTGCATTTCTTTTCTATTAAATGCTTCACCATCTAGTTCATTGTCACACATTAATTGTAAGATATTTTTTACAGTGTATGTGTAAATTTTTCAGTTGCTGAAGTGCAGATGTTTCTAGTTAATAAGATGTAAAAAAAAAGTAATTAAAATGTTTTGTTTTTTTGCCAAAGAATAAATATATTCATTAGTTTGACTTGTTTTTCCTGGCTTAGATTATAAGCAGAACTGGTGGAATTTTGAAAATGGTAAGTTTTAACAAAAGTTTTGACTTGTCAATGTAAAGGATATGATTCGGTGGGTTTTCAAAAGTTTTTTGAAATATGCAAGATGTTTAAATTTGCCAGCAAGCATTTTCAGAGGCAAGACACCAGATGACTTGAAATTGTTGTCAAAACTTTGATGCAGAGTGTTATGGGTACTTTGATTTTTTTTTAGATGCATGTATGTGAACATAAATCCCAGGTTACTCTGCCCACTTTGTATTTGCAAACGGGTGATTTATTGAAGGATTTATATTACTGTAGACAATTTGTTTACAAGTCTTTTGAGTTCCAGCTTGGTTGTGTTTATGTTACTCTTATTAATAATTCCTGTCTGTTCAGTACAAGTTCTACACTTAAGGGGCCCCATATCTTTAGTTTTTATGTATCACATGATATTTTAAACTTATGCTGTTTAAATCTAGTTTCCTTGCTTCAGCTGTTTCTTGCATTCAGAAATGTTACTGTTGAAATTTGTCATATTTCTAGTAACTTTAAGTTAGTGCTTGTATGATATACTGAATATACTGAAAAGGCTACTTTCCTCTCTCCATTTAAGATTTGTCATAATGCTAGTAACTTTAAGTTAGTGCTTGTATAATATACTGAATATGCTGAAAAGGCTACTTTCCTCTCTCCATTTCCTCTCTCCATTGTATCTTTGTAAATGAAGGAGATTTTGTGTTTAGTGATCACTTTCCGTGTCTTTTTTGGTTGCATGTACGTATCCCTATTTTTGTATATGAATGGAGCCAAGCTTTAACAGCCATAGATAACTTATATAACCTTTAACAATGAATATTTTTTAGAGGAAACAAATCATTTGAAATGTCCTTCTTTTTCATTAACAGACAAAGCTGTGTGAGGAGTTTGCCTCAGATGATGACTTTGAAAGCATGGCATGGCAATTTCTCTCCTGGACAACTTTTTGCTTCGGATTGGTCACTGTTGCATCGTTCTTCACCATGCACTACTAACGTTTTCCACATTGCATGATACCATTTCCATCTTTATTGAAACTTTGAAAGGAAATTTCAATATCCAGCATGGTTGTGCCTTGCAGAATATATAGCTTGCTATCTGTTTTACCCTAATGTGCTGTTCCTATTTCTTTCATATGTTCTTTTTATAGCATTTAGTTACTCTTTTAAGCTAGTATTTCTTGATAATATATATATATATACATAAGGATGTCAATAAAAGTTTTGACCCCCCAGTCTACATGGACCTTAACATGGTGGTAGGGTTTGTGTTAAGCAGTGTTGGCTTGAGCTACAACAGCAGGGATTTTCCTTTTCCTGGTAAGTTTAACCATACTGTAAAGGTCAAGCTTGAGCTCTCGGACGAACACATGTAGGCTACTTTTCTTCTGTACTTTTTGTTCTTCCCGTCTTGGAGTATTAAAACTGGAACTGGTCATTTGTTTGAGCCAGGGGAGGAACCCATTTGGTGTGGCATAAACATTGATTTGTTCCAGTTTTTTCATTGCTGATAATTGATGAATGATCACCACCTCTTTTACTCCTGATGACTTATTTGTCCTTATTCTTCTAATTATCCTCACTCCTCTTACCGTATCTGAATAGGCAATGTTTCTTAAGGTGGGCTTTCTGAACTCCTCCAGATTTCTGTCCTTGGGAACATCTTAGACTTCCTCTTTTACTCATTAGGGAAGTTCTAAGTGATGGAATCTTTCCAACCTGTGTGTTGGTAGCTGGCTGAGTTGGTGGAGCTCATCTGGTGACAGGTTCTGCAGGCAAGGGCTCGCAAGGCTTGCTGGTCAATGGTTGTGCACAGATGGATTGAGGTCATGACGATTCCTTTCCCTCTTTCCAGTATAGGAAAAAAGAATAGCTATGCCGGCTTCATTCTCTATAGGACAAAACTTCAGAGGACAAACTTGTTAAAGCTTCTTCTCATAGCCGAGGCTCTTTCTTATCAGTGGTCATTTTCTGGAAATTCTGTGACTCTGTAGGGACTTCTCTATTATTGTCTGCAGCATCAGATAACTGCAGTATCTGTTTCTTTGCACTTTTTCCTGTTTTCTCTTATGGTATGGCCTTAAATATGAAAGCATTTGGGTTGCATCTAGCGCTATCTTTTGTACAGGATCTCACTGTTGATGGCAGAAACTGTAACTATGTACTTAGAGTCTCCTCCAACTCTAAATACATCTGGTAGTGGAGGACCTGATAATGACATTAGTTTAACCATGGACTCTGAGTGGAACTGTTTTTCTGATTCTTCACACTTCTCAGGACAAAGCAAGTTCTGGCGAGGAGGATGAAGGTAGAATGAAACTCAAATATTGGGAAAATGAAATCTGGCAGTGCTTTATCTTCCATAGAGAGGGTTAAAAAGGAAGCTTTTGTGCAAACATTGACTGTACTCCTTGATAAGCAAATTCCCTTTGCATGTAACTATGACATACTAAGACATTTGGCTCTTATGGAGTCCTTAAGGAAATTTGAATGAACATGCGAGAAAGAAATTTGGGAAGCTTGTATATACAAACCATGATATTGACAACATACATGTGTGCAGCAATGTAGTTACAGGGGCACTGTGACATTGCTCCTAGATACTTGGACATATATCGACCAGCTGTGTACATTCCAACAGTGCTAGAAAATACAAAGGAGATCCCTACTCCCAAGAGGGAACCTATGCCTCCTATGTGGTTTGTGGCAACAGCAAGAGGAAAATTATAATTATTACAAGTTCAATGGACTTCTGCAAAGGAATTAGGTGGTATTGGCAGTGGAGACATTTCTTGTTTTGGCAAAAAGGCTGTATTGATCCATGCTAAATCAAAAGCTTGGTCTTACATGTTAAGTCTTTTGAAATTAGGAGAAATGTTAAAGGAAATAAAACCACCATCTGAATTTTGGCTATGGAAGAGGAGTCATCTTTAACTGAGATCTGTATGACTTCTCAAGGGAAGAGATATTAGATATGAGCCCTGAGACATTGATCCTGATCAAGAAAACTCATAGAACAAAAGTTATTATTTTAACTTTTGAAGATACCAACATCCCATTACATGTACTATGTAAGAATGAGAATAGTACAGTCTTTTAAACCAAAATCTCTGCAATATTACAATTGTTTTAAATTTGGTCAGCCATCAAAAGCATGTAAAAGTGAGAAGTTATGTGGTGTATGCTGAGCCCCTCTTCATGGTGAGTGCTCCGCTACTGCCAGATGTGTTAATTGTAAGAAAGATCATAAACCTGGTGAGAAGAAATGTCAGTAGTACAAAAATGAAGAAGCAACACTATAAAGCCAATGTATAGCATATAAAAGTTGGATATGCTAAAAAACTTTTTGGTCAGTCTAGGAGCCAGTGGATGCACCCGCAAAAGGGATGGTGTATGATACCAATGGCAGAAAGACTCCCTGTTCCCCAGTTTGAGGTAAGAAGAGGGGAGGGATACCATCTCTCTCTCCACCACAAACATGTATAAAGTCCTTACTGCAGATGTCTCCGACAAAACGAGGACAGAGCTTCCAAGTGGAAAAACTGCTATAAAAATCAGGGTCAAGGTACATCATCCCCCCCCCTCGGCCAGAGCTACAGAAAGACAACAAACATAAAGGAGGTGCCAACAAACCTTCCATATTAAGAATTGCCATGTTCACATAAAAAAAAAATAGATCCTGAAAGGAAAGTGCTGGTAAGAAATCAAAACTGCTTTGATGTCTGTCATACAATGGAATTGTGGTATTGCTTCAAGAACTGAGCTAATAAAACTCTATTCTGGGATACAGATATGAAAATATTTCTAAGAATATGATTGGAGATCAACCATATAAATGTGGAATTGACTTGTTTCATAAATCCCCCATTGTTGGGAGAAAGAGCTTAAAGTGGCACAGGCTTCATTATTCATAGATCAATAAAGTATTCTACAATGCAGCTTAACACATTGCTCCAAGCCTGTGCCGCTCAAATCCCTTAGACAAAAAGATCACATTATATTCACAGTCTAGAGCCTAAACTAGATCATCTGTTTGCTAATCTGGGAAATAATTGTCAATTAGACATCAGTGATCTTCAAGGAGTGGTTGATTAACTTCCACCACCATAAATGATAATGGGTGATTTCAATGCAAAACACACCTTATGGGGTAATGACAACTGTAACAGATGGGGAAATGTTGTTGAGCAGTTGCTTGGCAATAAAGATGTAGTTTTAATAAATGATGGATCACCAACAAAATATGATGTTTCATAATTCATCTTCAACCATTGACTTGACCATTTACTCCTCTTAATTAGGGCTTGACTACAGTTGGTCAGTAGAAAATGACCTATATGGTAGTGCCCATTGGCCTATAACCCTTAGAAATATACACAATCTTCCATCTCCCTGTTTGCCAAAATGGAAGATTGAGAAGGCAAATTGGAATGACAATACATCAGCTGTTATCAATATGACTAGGAATGATTTTTCATCTGCTGTTGCTGCTTATGACCACCCCTCAAATGTTATCACAGAGAAAGCGAAAAACTGCATACCCAGAACTATTGATTTACCTCAACATTGGTTGAACAAACAATGTGAAATTATTGGGAAAAACCACCAAATTGCGTTTTCGCAGATACTTCGGATCACCCAATGATGCAAATTGGATATCATATGTTAGAGTTTGTTCAAAGCAGAAGAAAATATTTGTGGTACAGTTTGTTCAAAGCAGAAGAGAATGTTTAAAGAAGCTAAACTGTAATCTTGGAGGAAGTATATTTCTGAATTAACAGCAAAACCACCACCTAGTCATGTCTGGAACAAAATTAGAAGAATTGTAAGGGAAACTTATTCCAACCCCATTATCCATTCTAAAAAGGTGATGTACATATCTCTGATCCTAAAGAGGCAGCTGAACTCTTGTGAGCACATTTTGCTGGTATATCAAGTGTGGCTCCTTACTCCGCAGAGTTTTGGAGAATTCTAATCTCCACCACAATTACCTTAGCTTATTTTAATAACAGAGGCATTTGATTTACCTTTATCATTTGCTTAGATGAAGAATGCCTCATCAAGCTCACCATTAACATCTGGTGAGGATGAAATTAGATATGAAATGATTATGCATCTCCATGAAAGCACAGAATTATTTCTGTTAGGCATACTTAATGGTCTTTGGACACTGCATACTTCTCCAGAGTTTTGGAAGGTAGTATGCCATGATACCAAGTCATAAGCCAGGCAAAGATCGAGAGCTTCCACAGAGCTGCAGACCAAAAGCTCTTAACAGCTATGTTTGCAAGCTCTTTGAAAGAATGGTAAATAATTGACTAGTTTGGTTCTTGGAATTGAAGAACCTTTTATCAAACAGGCAATTTGGATTCTGGAAAAGTCAAAGCACTTTAGATCAACTGTTAATTTTCTTGAGGGAAATTCAAAATGCTGCTGCTAAACAAAACTGGACCATTGGAATATTTTTTTGACCTAGAGAAGGCATACATCACCACATGGAGAGGTGGTATACTGAAGCAGTTGGCATCTTGGAGTCACATGTATGGATATATAAAGGGTTTTTATCAGATCAGTATTTGAAAGTCAGTCAGTTCTCTGTTCTCAATGCCATACCTATTAGGAAGGAATTCCACAGTTGCTGTAATTAATCTTGTGGACCATATTCCCCTTGTGGTCCAAGGCTTTCTTTGAGGATGACCATGCAATTTATTGTAGGGCATCCACTGCAGTAGAGGCTGGGAGAAAGATCCAAGCGACAATGATGAAGTTACTAATTGGGCTAACTCTAGGGGATTCAAATTTTCCCCCCAAAAAAGGAATACCATTAGATTCACCAGAACTAGAAAAAGGAGGATATCGCAGCCTTGCTCCTGAAAGACAGCATTCTTCTCTGAGAGTGATGTTTCTTGACATAATTTGGACAAGAAACTGACCTATAGTTCTCACATTAATGATTCGAGCATTAGAGTTAAGCAATCTCTCAATGTTTTGAAAGTAATGTCACATTTTGATTGGGGTGCTGATCATGCAACCTTGATGAGATTGTATACATCACTATGCCTCAACAAACTAGACAGTGCATGACAAGTGTATGGCTCAGCATCAAAAACTAACCTTCAGAAGTTAGATGTTGTACATAACATGGGTCTTGGTATCTGTGCTGGGGCGTATAGTACTTCCCCTGTTGACAGCATTTATGTAGATTCAAGTGTGCTGCCCCTTTCCATCATCCGCAGGGAAGAGTTGGGTTTCTGGCATGTAGTAAAGACCCTTATGTCAAAGAGTAACCCAAATTATAAATGCATGAAAAACCCAACAGACTACTCTCCCAACAAACCTCGGCTACCAAAACCTCTGAAAGTGCAGTAAGAATAGGAATCTAGGGATATAGGCATCACTACATCCCAAATTGCTGTACTAAGGCCATCAAAGTATCCCCCTTGGTGTAGACCACCAGTTGGAATATGTCCATGCAAAGGAGGAAAAAAACTCAAGAAATTCTCAGATCACCAAAGAGGAATTTCTGGAACACTCGGTCCAGCACCGTGACCAATGCTCCATATATATACTGATGGATCTAAGTCCACAGATGGCATAGGTTCTGCTACTGTAATTGATGATAGTGTAGTTAAAAGAAAGCTACCATCTGCTTGCTCTATCGTCACAGCTGAAGTTAATGCAATACTTACAGCAGTGGATAATGTTTATTATTCAGGATCTAAGGGACAAAATTTCATTATTGATTCTGATTCTAGTAGTGTTTTTTCTCATTAGAGCAGCTGATACCCACTCATCCTGTGGTGCAAGAAGTGCAGGATTGGCTGGTCTAACTGCACTCTTGGAGATGTACTAAAGTAAATTTTGGTTTGGGGTCCGGCATTTGTGGATGTAGAAGGAAATAAAAAAGCAGACAAAGCTGCTAAAGAAGCAATATATCAGCTACAACCTTCTAATCTTAACATTCCATAGGGTAATTTTAGGGGAACAAGCTATGAATATATGATGAATAAATGGCAAATAAGATGGAATAATTTAACAACTAATCAAAAGCCAAAAGGTATATGGCCAAAAATCAAAAAGTGGGAATCCTCAAATTACCCAAATTGAAGAGAAAGTGTCATCATGATTAGGCTCTGAATAGGACATACTCATCTCACCCATAGCTACTTGAAGTCAAGTGGTGAAGAAAGACAGGTTCCCTATTGTCACACCTGTCAATCTGATTTGACAATAGAACACAATTTAATGGAATGTGTTCATTTTAATTGAGAGCAGAGAGTAAATTCATTATGTGGCAGGTCCATGAATGAGTTGCTTGATGACAGATGTCATATTGATAAGTTAGTGGAATTTTTAAAGCAAATTAATTTTCTTTAATTTCAATGATGTCTATTGATTTGCATTATACATGTGGAGGAAATGAAGTGTTTTAGATATGTGGGAGTGGATTTAGCAGCGGATGGAACCATGGAAGCAGAAGTGAGTCAGGGTTGGGGAGGGGGCAAAGGTTCTGGGAGCGTTGAAGAATGTGTGGAAGGCGAGAATGTCATATTGAGAGCAAAAATGAGTATATTTGAAGGAACAGTGATTCCAACAATGTTATTTGGTTGCAAGGCATGGGGTATAGATAGAGTTGTGCAGAGGAGGGTGGATGTGTTGGAAATGAGATGTGTGAGGACAATATGTGGTGTGAGGTGGTTGGATCAAGCAAGTAATGAAGGGGTAAGAGAGATGTGTGGTAATAAAAAGTGTGGTTGAGAGAGCAGAAGAGGGTGTATTGAAATGGTTTGGTCACATGGAGATAATGAGAGAGAAAAGATTGACAAAGTGGATGTATGCGTCAGAGGTGGAGGGAACGAAAAGTGGAAGACCAAATTGGAGGTGGAAGGACGGAGTGAAAAAGATTTTGAGCGATTGGGGCCAGAACATACCCTTTCATTACTTACTCGATCAAACCAAACCACCTCACACCACATATTGTCTTCAAACATCTCATTTCCAGCACATCCACCCTCCTCCGCACAACCCTGTCTATTGCCCATGCCTCACAACCATATAACGTTGTTGGAACCACCATTCCTTCAAACATACCCATTTTTGCTTTCCGAGATAACGTTCTCGCCTTCCACACATTCTTCAACGCTCCCAGAACCTACGCCCCCTCCCCCATATATACACCGAAACATATTCATCCTTGCTTGCCTCTGAACTTTCCTTTCATCTCTCCTCCCACTTCGACATCTCTCCGTTGATCGTACGACATAAAAATGATGTAGAAGAATTTGTCTTTATATGATCTCAGAAATCTAATCGATAACTAATGATGAATTTCGACATTTACTTTCGTTAATGTGAAATGATAGGTAAGACTGTAAGCCTGTTAGAGTAGTTTTTACGTTATACTGAATATGTCTTCCTTCCGCGTAGATACCAATAAAAGTTCCTTTTGTTTAGTGTTCCAAGTGTACAGTCATGACCAAAACTCAAGGGCTAAGTCCTACACTCCAGTTACATTCTTCGACTCCCGGTCGAAGCTGTATCTAGCCCTTACCAATGGATACAGATTTCGGTACAACTTCGATCAAGTGTGTTATATTTTGTCTGAGATTTAACAACGGAGAACAAGTAAGAGCTTAAGGATTTTGTTGTGGTAACTAATAATAATAATGACAACGAAATCCCGAAATGAATGTAGAACAAATACAACGAACTGAAATTTGTATTTTTATTTGTTTCGATTGTTTCAGGACATCCATGGTAAACGAGGCGAGAGATGCAGTAACGTCATCTATGTTTTGTATACCACATTAATCATGTTTACGGTGATTCGTAAGACTATTTGCAACTATAATTAGTAAAAATAATGACTATCCCACTTTGATCCGTCCCGACTAATATGATGAGGTTGTGAAGTTAACGATCGAAAATTCTTAATTGAATTCAATAAGTTCCCTCAAACCAGCGAGTCATGCGTCTCTTTACGTTGCCGACTAGGGATTATAGACTATCACACGTACTTTAACCGAGTAGTTTTTACTGGAAAGAATCGACCTCAGGCCCTCGCAAGGGAGGATGTGTTTTTACTACCGTGAGTTTTCGTTTGAAGGTGTTGTGTGTCATCTATTTCAAGACGAACTCCATACTACTTCACCAGGTGCTGGTAAGTGTATGTTCATCTTGGGTCTGTTTACCGATCATGTTTACAAACGCAGTATGAGGAATGGCTAGAAGCAAAGTGAGTTAGGGTGAAATTCCCCCAATTGTCGATTTAGCCAGTTTGACTTACGGGTCCTCTTGCGTCCTCAGTAAAGCTGATCCCGGATCATTGGACTTGTATTTTAAATGTGATTACTTGTGATTGCTGTTCATGTGTATGTTACAAAGAGAGTATCTAACTTTAGTGTTGCCCAGTCTTTTAATCTTGTTTATATATATGTACTATGTTTACTCCTGTTTATGTACACAAACACACACACACACACACACACACACACACACACACACACAGATCTCAGTCTAAGTCAGGCAGCCGTTCATAGACCAGCCCCAGGTGGAAGATGAATACCAGAGGTAGTTGAGGGATGACTGCCACGGCCTGTATTCGAACCCATGCAGGAACGACCCCGGGCTAACCCGTCGTGACTCGTGATCATTACCACTAACCACTAAACACCATGTTCCCTGGATGCTGTCTATGGGTACTGGGACTTTTTGTCTTGCTCCTCACAGTATTTGTGTGAGCCACGTCTGAAATGTTAGGTTAATGGACTGACAAGCGATACTAGTGATTAAATAAGTTTCGCCATTGTTCTCGACTGTATCGATTATTACTGCAGAAGAGAGGACGTTACATTCATTGAAAAATATAACTTTTTGTGACGGAAGTTGAACACTAACGATCTTTTCCAAGATGACATTCAAAGTCCAGTGGTTATACCTTGACGATGACGACCTTAATTACCTTGGCAGTCGATAGACCTAAATCCCAAATCACCAACGATTGGTTGACAGCGGTTACTGATTGTTTAAAAGCGTTTTTGGGAAATTAGCGTTTCAAGATTTTGTTAATGCAAAGTAGGGATATGATATGGCTTATGGAGTATTATTTTTGGAGAAAAGGCGTGTAATATGTATCATGGAGGAATGTTTGGTTGGTTTGCGGCTGTGATATCAAAAGCGGATGTTCATAGCCTGATTCTTTGCCTTAGAGCAACAAAAGCTGTATGTGGACGTCTTGTGTTTACTTTATTCTGGTATATACAGTGACAAATGTAGGGGGTGCGGCTGAACCCCATGTGATATGCTGTTTACTGTTAAAGTAGTTTTGCGCCGTCGTCCAGCAAAGCTTGGTCACAGTTTTGAGTTGCGCCCCGATAATTCACATGGTCACGTGAAGTGGGAAGCACGCATATGCGATGGTATTATGATTGGGAAAGTAAACATTAGATTACAGTATTGATGTGCACATATACTTGAAATGAATATATATATATATATATATATATATATATATATATATATATATATATATATATATATATATATATATTTTTTTTTTTTTTTTTTTGCCGCTGTCTCCCGCGTTTGCGAGGTAGCGCAAGGAAACAGACGAAAGAAATGGCCCAACCCACCTCCATACACATGCCTTGATTCAATCCACTGACAGCACGTCAACCCCGGTATACCACATCGCTCCAATTCACTCTATTCTTTGCCTTCCTTTCACCCTCCTGCATGCTCAGGCCCCGATCACACAAAAAGTTTTTCACTCCATCTTTCCACCTCCAATTTGGTCTCCCTCTTCTCCTCGTTCCCTCCACCTCCGACACATATATCCTCTTGGTCAATCTTTCCTCACTCATTCTCTCCATGTGACCAAACCATTTCAAAACACCCTCTTCTGCTCTCTCAACCACGCTCTTTTTATTTCCACACATCTCTCTTACCCTTACGTTACTTACTCGATCAAACCACCTCACACCACACATTGTCCTCAAACATCTCATTTCCAGCACATCCATCCTCCTGCGCACAACTCTATCCATAGTCCACGCCTCGCAACCATACAACATTGTTGGAACCACTATTCCTTCAAACATACCCATTTTTGCTTTCCGATATAATGTTCTCGACTTCCACACATTCTTCAAGGCTCCCAGAATTTTCGCCCCCTCCCCCACCCTATGATCCACTTCCGCTTCCATGGTTCCATCCGCTGCCAGATCCACTCCCAGATATCTAAAGCACTTTACTTCCTCCAGTTTTTCTCCATTCAAACTCACCTCCCAATTGAATTGACCCTCAACCCTACTGTGGAGGCTAAGGTGAAGATTTGTATGGGTTTTCAGAAAAGAAGAGTGAATGTTGGGGTGAAGAGGGTGGTGAGAGTAAGTGAGCTTGGGAAGGAGACTTGTGTGAGGAAGTACCAGGAGAGACTGAGTACAGAATGGAAAAAGGTGAGAACAATGGAAGTAAGGGGAGTGGGGGAGGAATGGGATGTATTTAGGGAATCAGTGATGGATTGCGCAAAAGATGCTTGTGGCATGAGAAGAGTGGGAGGTGGGTTGATTAGAAAGGGTAGTGAGTGGTGGGATGAAGAAGTAAGAGTATTAGTGAAAGAGAAGAGAGAGGCATTTGGACGATTTTTGCAGGAAAAAAATGAAATTGAGTGGGAGACGTATAAAAGGAAGAGACAGGAGGTCAAGAGAAAGGTGCAAGAGGTGAAAAAAAGGGCAAATGAGAGTTGGGGTGAGAGAGTATCATTAAATTTTAGGGAGAATAAAAAGATGTTCTGGAAGGAGGTAAATAAAGTGCGTAAGACAAGGGAGCAAATGGGAACTTCAGTGAAGGGCGCAAATGGGGAGGTGATAACAAGTAGTGGTGATGTGAGAAGGAGATGGAGTGAGTATTTTGAAGGTTTGTTGAATGTGTTTGATGATAGAGTGGCAGATATAGGGTGTTTTGGTCGAGGTGGTGTGCAAAGTGCGAGGGTTAGGGAAAATGAGTTGGTAAACAGAGAAGAGGTAGTAAAAGCTTTGCGGAAGATGAAAGCCGGCAAGGCAGCAGGTTTGGATGGTATTGCAGTGGAATTTATTAAAAAAGGGGGTGACTGTATTGTTGACTGGTTGGTAAGGTTATTTAATGTATGTATGACTCATGGTGAGGTGCCTGAGGATTGGCGGAATGCGTGCATAGTGCCATTGTGCAAAGGCAAAGGGGATAAGAGTGAGTGCTCAAATTACAGAGGTATAAGTTTGTTGAGTATTCCTGGCAAATTATATGGGAGGGTATTGATTGAGAGGGTGAAGGCATGTACAGAGCATCAGATTGGGGAAGAGCAGTGTGGTTTCAGAAGTGGTAGAGGATGTGTGGATCAGGTGTTTGCTTTGAAGAATGTATGTGAGAAATACTTAGAAAAGCAAATGGATTTGTATGTAGCATTTATGGATCTGGAGAAGGCATATGACAGAGTTGATAGAGATGCTCTGTGGAAGGTATTAAGAATATATGGTGTGGGAGGCAAGTTGTTAGAAGCAGTGAAAAGTTTTTATGGAGGATGTAAGGCATGTGTACGTGTAGGAAGAGAGGAAAGTGATTGGTTCTCAGTGAATGTAGGTTTGCGGCAGGGGTGTGTGATGTCTCCATGGTTGTTTAATTTGTTTATGGATGGGGTTGTTAGGGAGGTGAATGCAAGAGTTTTGGAAAGAGGGGCAAGTATGAAGTCTGTTGGGGATGAGAGAGCTTGGGAAGTGAGTCAGTTGTTGTTCGCTGATGATACAGCGCTGGTGGCTGATTCATGTGAGAAACTGCAGAAGCTGGTGACTGAGTTTGGTAAAGTGTGTGAAAGAAGAAAGTTAAGAGTAAATGTGAATAAGAGCAAGGTTATTAGGTACAGTAGGGTTGAGGGTCAATTCAATTGGGAGGTGAGTTTGAATGGAGAAAAACTGGAGGAAGTGAAGTGTTTTAGATATCTGGGAGTGGATCTGTCAGCGGATGGAACCATGGAAGCGGAAGTGGATCATAGGGTGGGGGAGGGGGCGAAAATTCTGGGAGCCTTGAAGAATGTGTGGAAGTCGAGAACATTATCTCGGAAAGCAAAAATGGGTATGTTTGAAGGAATAGTGGTTCCAACAATGTTGTATGGTTGCGAGGCGTGGACTATGGATAGAGTTGTGCGCAGGAGGATGGATGTGCTGGAAATGAGATGTTTGAGGACAATGTGTGGTGTGAGGTGGTTTGATCGAGTAAGTAACGTAAGGGTAAGAGAGATGTGTGGAAATAAAAAGAGCGTGGTTGAGAGAGCAGAAGAGGGTGTTTTGAAATGGTTTGGTCACATGGAGAGAATGAGTGAGGAAAGATTGACCAAGAGGATATATGTGTCGGAGGTGGAGGGAACGAGGAGAAGAGGGAGACCAAATTGGAGGTGGAAAGATGGAGTGAAAAAGATTTTGTGTGATAGGGGCCTGAACATGCAGGAGGGTGAAAGGAGGGCAAAGAATAGAGTGAATTGGAGCGATGTGGTATACCGGGGTTGACGTGCTGTCAGTGGATTGAATCAAGGCATGTGTATGGAGGTGGGTTGGGCCATTTCTTTCGTCTGTTTCCTTGCGCTACCTCGCAAACGCGGGAAACAGCGACAAAGCAAAAAAAAAAAAAAAAAAAAAATATATATATATATATATATATATATATATATATATATATATATATATATATATATATATATATTCCTATGAATCCACGGGGAAAATGAAACACGATGAGTTCCCAAGTGCACTTTGTGTAGTAATGGCTGAAACGCCATTTGGTAAACATGCGATTAGACAATCGCATGTTTACCAGATGGCGTCCTAGCTACGTCTCTTCGTTGTATATCAACTGACTTATATTTCTCTCTTGTGTCTCCCCTGAAGATGTGATTATTACACGAAAGTGCATTTCGGAACTTATCGTGTTTCATTTTCCCCGTGGACTCGCAGGAATATACTTGATCACGCGGGGGGGAGGGGGTTGTTATTTCATGTGTGGCGGGGTGGCGATGGTAATGAATAAAGGCAGCAAGTATGAATTATGTACATGTGTATATATGTATATGTCTGTGTGTGTATATATATGTAAACGTTGAGATGTATAGGTATGTATATTTTCAGGTGTGGACGTGTATGTATATACATGTGTATGCGGGTGGGTTGGGCCGTTCTTCCGTCTGTTTCCTTGCGCTACCTTGCTAACGCGGGAGACAGCAGCAAAGTAAAATAAATAAATAAATGATATATATATATATATATATATATATATATATATATATATATATATATATATATATATATATATATATATATATGACAGCATGGAGGGACCTCGCCGTTTATACAACGGTGTGGTACACTTTATTTTATGTAGAATTCAGCAAAATGTTCACCATCCAAATTGCCTCCAGGTTTACGTGGTTGGCGGACACTTCGGTTCCTGCCAGCATGTAGATGCGATCTCTATCCTCACATTAGTGCTGATATATCTCGTCGAGTGATAATGAGACATTGATTAATGATATTTGATATATTTTCCTAACTTGAATTGTCAATACATACATATATGCAACATACGTAGAAAAAAATATATTAGTGTTGATCACGCCCTGGACCTATCATACACACTACGTTGAGTGGTGAGGCGATGACTGATAAAGAAACCTGGCAGTAATGGTTTTAAATTTGATGACTTCAGAAATTGATTAACATACACAGGAAAACACTGGTTTGGGAATAAAGTTGTTGATGAGTGGAATATGATGCTTGGTTGGATTGTACACTTAGACTATTATTGAAAGTCTGTATAAGAGGTGTGTGAACAGGAGCTGGCTCCAAGTGGTCAACAAACTTAGTCTAGTGTCCTTCCATTGTTATGTCCTTAGTGTGTCAATGAGTGAGTCAGCGTCGTGTGTCAGCGAGTGAGCCAACGTCGTATATGTGTCACAGGAAAAGATCACTGGAATTTCTAGAGAAATTTCACAAGTCTGTTGCTTCAGTAGGACAACTACTGATGTGTCGACTTTTGGGAAGCAGATGCTTAAAATAATGCCACTTGCCGAATATGCAACAACAGGATGATCATTGCATCGCAGTGAAGAAGGAGGTAAAGTAGAGGAGTCCCAATCATAATATCAACCCCTACTTGGGAATGATATAGAGTACAGCTGTAGGTTGTTGAGTACGATGTCGATTAATGACATGATCGCTGTCTGGAAGACCCAAACTTGTTCACCTTGGAAGAGAGAAGGTTAAGACGTTACCTGATACAAACTTTTAAGATTAATAAGGACCAAAAGCAAGTGTTTAAAGCTAAGAACTGTCAGAATTCACCCTTATGAATCAGTAATTTTGTTAACTTGTGGAATAGTTGAAAGTAATACATTTAGTATTAGAAGATAAATATGCTTCACATTTAGAATTAGATAAATATTATGCTTCGCATTTAGAATTCAAAAATATTATGCTTCACATTTAGAATTAGAAGATAAATATTATGCTTCAAGTCCTCGACTGACATCATTTGCGGCTTTTTCACTCGACACAAAAGCCTGGAAAGGACTCGGTGATCTGTGAATGATTGGTTGTCTGTGTAACTGCATGTAACCGTTCTGTGTAAGCCTCTGTAACCGGTCTGTGTAACTCTTGTGTCACTTTTCTATGAGTTTGATAAAACTAAGGCATACCATCGATCTTGGCGTATGTGGACCTCAGCCCACCTGAGGCTGTCAGTCATCTCACCATTGATCAACGTATTATTGTAATGATTGTTGACCGAGGTTGACGTTGACTGAGACAAGTTGACTATTAAAGTTTTGTAGATCAATGAACGAGATATGATCACTGGCTCGTCATTATTCGGTGAAGATTTTATTAATGATGAAGAGAAAACCTAGATCGCACGACCTAACTGTTGGTAGGGCCTTCCGAAGCGTCATCCAACTCGATAAACGAGGAGGCAATTAGGGTGGTATACATTATGTTATACGGATACATTTTCCTAATTTCTACACGAAATCAAGTGCACCAGAACACTATATAAACAACGAGGTAGCACCATCCCCCCTTACGGAAAATTGACACTGCTATCGTACAAAAAACGGTCCTTCCACAATATTTTTGTTCTAGGGTAAATTCAGACCTATGTTTCTTGATCATTTGATGATTTTTATATACTTTTTCTTTTCACAGGAAAGAACTGTTACATAGTGTAACTAGAATTTAAGTTTGTGTTAAAAGACTGACCTGAAGAAATTTTTACTTTGGCTACAAATCTATTCATTTTCTGCGGTGTTCTAATAGTTCATCAGACCACGGTTAAGGCATACACTGTGTTCTTTAGGTCTATTTTAGCGAGTGTCAGCATATTTCTGTATATTTCGGATTTTTTTTTTTCGTAATCTCAACACTTCTCAACACTTCCCTTGGCTTTCGTGTCCGTCCTCTGCCTACCGACGGACTTAGAATTTTGTCCATCTTGGTCTGACCAAGATGGGACCCTGAGGATGGACAGTGGAAAGAAATGGACAACAGGCAGGCCTGGACTAATTTCTTAAGTGCACCATTTTTAACACTTACTTTGATTTTGGATACCCTACTGGTTTAACGAACAGACAATATGATATATAAAAATGATGTACTGAGATGTTATTATTCGTTGTTTGGTCAATATTTCGATGATTTGCGTCATTCTAAAAACGTAGCCTCAATCTAAACATCAACTTTTAATTGTTAAGATCCCTGTAAAGCAATAAATTTAACGTTTATTTCATTATTAAGTTATTGAATTCTAAAATCATTCATAATAATCTTTTTTCTTAAGGATATGTTACAAACTGAGGTGATTCGTTTTCTTTTATACGCCTTCAGTGTATTCTTAGAAAATGGATATCTTCGGGGAAACTTATCTAAAAGCAAGTGGTATATGCAAAAAGTACACAAGTATCCTGTGTACATCAAATGCCCACATACGCTGACGACTTAACACTGCATTCATCCACATCTTCAGTTCTGATACTTCTTTCTCACTCGATGTGCATCTCGTTTTAACTCCTCTCGACTCTCCTTTGACGGTTCCGTAATTCCATCTCGACTCAATGAATATACTCGGTATTACTGTAACATCCACTCTTTCTTGAAAACCTCACATTACGGGAATGGCTAAGTGCATCTAAGAAACTGGATGTCCTGTTTGAATGTCGAAACTTTGTTTCTTCTTATAAACTCTCCCAGGCAAACTTCCAAACTTGACCGTCTTGCCCAGTGTCGCAATGGTGGCTCACTTTTCCTCTTCTATAGGTATTGCTTTGGTGTTTGCCTCCGAGAACTGGCTGCTTGTGTGACTCTACCACTGCAATACTTTCCCTACACTTCGTAACTTTGAAACACTCAACCCTCTCATGTCTTTCCTAATAACTATGACCTGGTACATTTTGAAAGACAGGTTTTTCACTTCCTCTAAAATTTGTAAATACTTTTCTCGTCTCTTCTTTTTCTCTTTTATCATCCTCTCTGTGTGTCGGTGTAGGCCCGGCCTTAATGTGGACTTCGCCGTGACTGGAGCCTTAAAAAAGAAGAGATGCAGGTAAAACCTAAAGGAAGCAGAAAATACGATGTGTCGATCGCATTATTTTAATTATATTGTCAAGACAGTACAGATAAAGAGAACCAGAATATAATATACCAACCACTACTGTGCAGGGCAGACTAATAAATTAAGAGACAGGTAAAGGGATTAAGGGATTTTGTTCACTTATAAAGTTGATCAGTTTACATAAACCTGTATTTTGATTTATGGTGATGTCTCTGTTTGATAAGATACGACTCAACAGTATTTCTGTCACTTGTCAGGGTGTTGTATGTGACAATCTTAGCATCCTTCCAGTCAGTTTGCTAATGAAAATTTCTAAGGTTAACAAATATTTCATTATAATTTTAACCATACCTAACACCATTTTTTTGCCATAACACTAAGAACCCTATCAATTTGACCAGTGTAAAACTGATGAGACTCTTTACAGGGAATATTGTACAAACAACCTCTTTAATTATTTGCAGACTTTATGATAAGACCTTTTCACACGATATCATCATGGCTGAAGAACACGTTGATATTGTAAAGTGTTTAGCAAAACAGGAGCAATAATTAACGAAGTTCTTAATTTGTGGAACGAGTTCAGTGTTCTTGTGTTTCAAAATACTTCTAACTTTAATGTAGTTTTCAGCAATGATGATTCTGCCAGGGAGAGTCTTGTCTGACATCGTAACTGCTCAAAAGTGGTGTGTGTACAGACAGTATCCCATGGAAAAGTGCGTGATCAATTTTGCTTCGGTCAAAGTGGTAAGTTTGCCTAAAGGATAAGCAATTACAGTGATTATGGGCTGCGATAAATGTTGAATGGGAATTAGAGGAAGGATAGTTTTTCAAGCCCGATGATTCTGATCCCTTGTGAATATCCTTAAGAAGGCACGGTTGAACCATAAGACACCATGAATTGTAAGAATTCTTGGTCTTGCAGGATGGAACAAATGTTTCATTCCCACAACAAAAACCTCTGCTATGTGTTTGTCAGAAACAGAAGTATCACCACATAAGAGGCAGTACGTTGCCCACGGAAAGTCAGAAAAGAATTTTCGTAAGTCAATCCAGTCAGATTTGTTGAGGTGCCAGTAATTATGTTAAGAAGGGGCTGTTGGACAGGGAGGTGCTGTTAAAAGAGATACATTTATGAGAGTGTGATCAGGTGAACCAACTGGGGGCGAGAGTGTAAATACAACGCTGAGGATCAGAGGTGAAAAATCGATCTAGAATATTAGGAGAGTGGCGACAGCGGTCAGGAATAAACAATGAGGCGGGTCTATCAGAGTTGGAAAGGTTGTGGGAGGGGCCGGTACTACTACTGCCAGAGACCTCCCTCTCACTGGCAGTAGAGTCAGGCAGAAACCCGGAGATTCTTAGTACCCCATAATGCCGCAGACTAGGGGCCGTGGGTCTGTTGTATTAGGGGCCATAGTTCTGTTAGACTCTGTCATGATTACATTTAAAGACAGTTGTGCCGTCAGGAGATGGTAAGAGAACTTATGTGGAGAAAATAAGAGAGGTTTGAGTCGGTGTATGGTGCTTGAAATAAGATGGCAGGACTGGCTCAGTAGTCCCGTTTCGACGAGACAGAGAGTAAAGACGAGCAATCCTGACATAGCTGGTGTAAGATGGTTCTGGGCACCACTTTAACGCTCCTCAGTCAGGACAGTAGTACCCACCCTGGTCGGCTGCTGTCAAGAACCTACTACCTAATAGCTTGTTCCAAGGGCAGGGGACGGGTAATTATTCCTTGAGTTGGCTGAGGTACTGGGAGGGGCCATTACTCTACTACCTAATCCCTCCCTCTCACTGACAGCAGAGTTACACAAGAAGTGTTGTCATACCTTAGACTTGCAGAGGGTCATGGAAGGGGTCATTACTCAACTACCTGAGCCCTCCCTCACAATGGCAGCGGAGTCACTATATATGTTATCTTGATCGTTCAACACATTTCCTCTGAGTATATACTGTATGCCAGTTGATAACTTTATAAGTGTAGATATTGTATATATGTTTACCAGGACACAGGTATACCTGAGTTTGTAACTTGAGGAAGGTGAGGTATTCGAGGATGGACGGTGCTTTATTCCTTTCACCTGTTTCGTAATTCACTCGCCGGCCCCGCCCAGTGGCGGCTGGTATATTTTATTCTGGTTCTCTCTATCTGTACTCAGTCCTGACGATGTAATTACACGAAAGCGCTTGACTCTTCGTATTTTTCGTTCTCGTATGGTTTTCCGTATATATACATATATATAAATGTTTTGGAAGGAGGTAAATAAAGTGCGTAAGACAAGGGAACAAATGGAAACTTCAGTGAAGGGGCTTATGGGGAGGTGATAACAAGTAGTGGTGATGTGAGAAGGAGATGGAGTGAGTATTTTGAATGTTTGTTGAATGTGTTTGATGATAGAGTGGCAGATATAGGGTGTTTTGGTCGAGGTGGTGTGCAAAGTGAGAGGGTTAGGGAAAATGATTTGGTAAACAGAGAAGAGGTAGTAAAAGCTTTGCGGAAGATGAAAGCCGGCAAGGCAGCAGGTTTGGATGGTATTGCAGTGGAATTTATTAAAAGGGGGTGACTGTATTGTTGACTGGTTGGTAAGGTTATTTAATGTATGTATGATTCATGGTGAGGTGCCTGAGGATTGGCGGAATGCTTGCATAGTGCCATTGTACAAAGGCAAAGGGGATAAGAGTGAGTGCTCAAATTACAGAGGCATAAGTTTGTTGAGTATTCCTGGTAAATTATATGGGAGGATATTGATTGAGAGGGTGAAGGCATGTACAGAGCATCAGATTGGGGAAGAGCAGTGTGGTTTCAGAAGTGGTAGAGGATGTGTGGATCAGGTGTTTGCTTTGAAGAATGTATGTGAGAATTATTTAGAAAAGCAAATGGATTTGTATGTAGCATTTATGGATCTGGAGAAGGCATATGATAAGAGTTGATAGAGATGCTCTGTGGAAGGTATTAAGAATATATGGTGTGGGAGGCAAGTTGTTAGAAGCAGTGAAAAGTTTTTATGGAGGATGTAAGGCATGTGTACGCGTAGGAAGAGAGGAAAGTGTTTGGTTCTCAGTGAATGTAGGTTTGCGGCAGGGGTGTGTGATGTCTCCATGGTTGTTTAATTTGTTTATGGATGGGGTTGTTAGGGAGGTGAAGAGTTTTGGAAAGAGGGGCAAGTATGCAGTCTGTTGTGGATGAGAGAGCTTGGGAAGTGAGTCAGTTGTTGTTCGCTGATGATACAGCGCTGGTGGCTGATTCATGTGAGAAACTGCAGAAGCTAGTGACTGAGTTTAGTAAAGTGTTGAGAGTAAATGTGAATAAGGGTAAGGTTGTTATGTACAGTAGGGTTGAGGGTCAAGTCAATTGGGAGGTAAGTTTGAATGGAGAAAAACTGGAGGAAGTGAAGTGTTTAGATATCTGGGAGTGGATTTGGCAGCGGATGGAAGCATGGAAGCGGAAGTGAATCATAGGGTGGGGGAGGGGGCGAAAATTCTGGGAGCCTTGAAGAATGTGTGGAAGTCGAGAACATTATCTCGGAAAGCAAAAATGGGTATGTTTGAAGGAATAGTGGTTCCAACAATGTTGTATGGTTGCGAGGCATGGGCTATGGATAGAGTTGTGCGCAGGAGGGTGGATGTGCTGGAAATGAGATGCTTGAGGACAATATGTGGTGTGAGGTAGTGTGATCGAGTAAGTAATGTAAGGGTAAGAGAGATGTGTGGTAATAAAAAGAGTGTGGTTGAGAGAGCAGAGGAGGGTGTTCTGAAATGGTATGGTCACATGGAGAGAATGAGTGAGGAAAGATTGACCAAGAAGATATATGTGTCAGAGGTGGAGGGAACGAGGAGAAGTGGGAGACCA
Source organism: Panulirus ornatus (assembly GCF_036320965.1). Lineage (NCBI taxonomy): Eukaryota > Metazoa > Arthropoda > Malacostraca > Decapoda > Palinuridae > Panulirus > Panulirus ornatus. Next base: position 27,598,226 of record NC_092230.1, on the reverse strand, counting down.
AATTGGAGGTGGAAAGATGGAGTGAAAAAGATTTTGAGTGATCGGGGCCTGAACATGCAGGAGGGTGAAAGGCGTGCAAGGAATAGAGTGAATTGGAGCGATGTGGTATACCGGGGTCGACGTGCTGTCAATGGATTGAACCAGGGCATGTGAAGCGTCTGGGGTAAACCATGGAAAGTTGTGTGGGGCCTGGATGTGGAAAGGGAGCTGTGGTTTCGGTGCATTATTACATGACAGCTAGAGACTGAGTGTGAACGAATGGGGCCTTTGTTGTCTTTTCCTAGCGCTACCTCGCACACATGAAGGGGGAGGGTGTTGTTATTCCATGTGTGGCGGGGTGGCGATGGAAATGAATAAAGGCAGACAGTATGAATTATTTACATGGGTATATATTTATATTTCTGTGTGTGTATATATATGTATACATTGAGATGTATAGGTATGTATATGTGCTGTGTGTGGACTTGTATGTATATACATGTGTATGTGGATGGGTTGGGCCATTCTTTCGTCTGTTTCCTTGCGCTACCTCGCTAACGCGGGAGACAGCGACAAAGCAAAATAAAATAGATACTAAATATATATATATATATATATATATATATATATATATATATATATATATATATATATATATATATATATATATATATATTTGAATGATGTGATCATTCAATTTTGTTTTTTACTAGATCCAGGTTTAAGCTTTTGGAAAATTTGATAATTGTGTTGTCGATAAACTCCTATATTGTAAATAAACCAACAAAAATAATTCGTTTTTTGTTGAGCGTGTGTTCGGTACGTGGACCTGTTTTCTACTTCCTCTATTCCATTTTCTAGTCTTTCATATTCTTTCGTTCATCCTTTTTCTTTATCTTCCAGTTTGTTCCGTAGGTCAATTGTTCTTATTTCTGACGAACAGCAGCAACAATATACAACAATATACACGAAAATATACAGCAATATACAACCTAACATGTATTTCTCAACATACACAGCCACCTATAAGACTCCACTATACTCACAGTCACACACGTCCAACCTATGTCGGTAATGGCACCCCTAGATCATGCCTCCCGACCTGTGCAAACATTGGCACTACGAGAACGGCCTACCCATGATAAAGATCCCGTGGCAGGCTTAGGACTAACACACACACACACACACACACACACACACCGTTCAAGAAAATATCGATATTTCTGTCGTTTTATTTTTACTTTTCTTCATGTTTAGATTGGTTGGATCTCTCTCGGATCGTTCATACACACCCTCAAACCAATGTCTGGAGAAGTGAAGTGCAGACTTCCTGAGGACAATGGTATAATCCCTGAGGGCGAAGCGTCACAGTCCTTGTGTGTGTGTGTGTGTGTGTGACTGTGTGAGACATGTACCTGACCCTTAAGCGCCAAGTTCACACCATCCCACCCAAAGTTCGTGACCTCTTGCTCAAAGACTGTGCAGAGCAGGGGTTGGGTTCGGGGTGATATATATAACAAGCGCTTGCTTCTAATGTAAGCCATCCATTTTCTGTTGGTGTACACGATCTGACCCATTTCTACGCGTGTGAGGTGGGATCCCATGTCGTGCACTCGACCGAAGACTTTTCTGTTGTCTTTCAAAGCGAATTTGATTTCGAGAACGACTGAGAGTTACTGATATAACTTGAGTTCTTCGTTCTTATAACGTAAGTTGTAAAGACTGGTCTTCCGGGTGGAGGATGTGAAGTTGGCACAAACATTGTGTAATGTTATTGATGGAAAATTATTTTAAAATGCGATTTAAGTCTTCCTCTGTGTCCACAGATTACACACGACGCTTCAACAGATTTTGCTGCACTGGAGCCAACAACGTCCTTCCTGGTAGGTGAGGTCATAAAGATCGTGATAGGATATTTGGGTCATGATTGAGGTGGACAGCCACGGGTCGGCCGCGGCTAGGCTTGCCGGAGAACGTGTTGCTCGCTAGGTTGCCTTTACTTACGCCGTAAATATAGCGACGTCTTACATAATGCTCGAATCTATCAGCTAGGATCTCGTTATGTACGGATCCATAAAAGAAGCGAGGAATGCCTCAGGTGGGAAAATGAGAACGAAGAAGCTAAATTTTAGATGTGATAAAGCGAGAAGAAAGAATTGGAACTCGTAACTTGGTGGCCAGAAAGCCAGAAAGGATTAGCTTAAGGGCCTCAGCCCATGGTTACAGCAGCAGGGGCTGAACGCTAGAATAAGTAAAAAATCACAAATACTCGACAGTCAAGGCATACACATCCACTAAAGAATACAACTCAAACAAATGGACACAGTGTACAGAGCAAGAGAAAAAAATAGTCTTATGTAGATAGCTCACCTGCGACCTATTTCCCTTTTGTTATCGTTTCGATCTTTTGCAATTTTTATACGAATGAATTGAAATAGCAGCAGACCACTGGGCCCACTCGAGGCTGTTTGTGATAATGGACGATATTAGAGACTCACAGATTTGTTTGGTAAAAAAGGTAGACGGCGTAATTTCTATCGTCCTCATAGGTATCTATAGTACTGCTTTCACTCAGTCTGACTGGTAAATTATTTCATATGTTAACAATCGTGTTCAATAAGGAACACGTTTGCCCACGAGTTAGTATCCATTACGACGAGTAAAATTGGACGAATCTGTCTTCAGGCAGCTTGTTGGATCAATGTTATCAAATCCTTGTGTTCATCCTTTTCCCTTACCTGCTGGTGTATCCCATGAGACTAATACTCATACCTCTGGCCGCCGCCACCGCCACCACTCCTGGCTACTACCACTGCCACTACTGGTTGCCACCACCAACATACTACTAGCCGCCCTTACCCACTACTGATACCATTGGCTATGAAGTCCACCACTACTGCCAACCACCATAACTCCTGGCCACCACTACCACCACTATTACCTCTACTGGCTACCACCACCACAACTCCTGGCCAACACCACCAGACTGAATATAGAAAAGTGAACAAGATTGTCAATCGAGGGACAAAGTGGGTCAAAGAAAACATGAAACAACATACATTGTTATATTGTACAGGTCTGTTGCCTGTTGTATGTGATGGTTGTGAGGTGTTGACTTTCATAACACCTTAAACGTGAAGGTTTATCATTTAAGCATAATACTAGTTTTCTTCCTGGTTATCAAATATTACGGGATGGTGTTCATGTTGGAGGATATATAGTTATACTACCTGTTGTGCGGATACAAGTGTTATACCCTGAGTGTTTGGTTGGTTAATTAAGCATATGACGTATCGACTGTTATGGACATTAAAGCCTGCAACATTTAGGTTATAACCAACAGTTGAATATGTTTGAAACGTGAATTTCTCTATTAGATGTTCAAGATATATCTAATTCCATATTCGCTCTCACTCTATATATGGCCTTTGACCTCAGCTCGGTAAAATCCAAAATACTTTAAATCGCAAACTGAGTAATTCGTTTCGAATCTGAAATGTTTCGCGATGAATTCGGAGTTCATAAACACCGTGTTTGTTTGGCATTTGAAATGCGTTCGATACAGTATTGCTTGTTTCATTTGAAACTCTGTGAACACGTTGAAGCTTCCCCAGAGGCTGTGAACAGTTATTTAGGTAAACCCATGTGTATAGTACGGGGGAAGGGGTTCTTCACCCCAGGGGTCCCCATCCATGTAGGAAGCTGTTAGCGAAGAATGTATATCACTTGAGGAGAGGCAGTTCGTCGTAGACATATGATGTCCTCATATAGAGATGATGGTAAGACGTGTGATTAGTTTGGCTGTCGGGTTAGAATCTAGTCATTAACCCCAAGAGCACGTTGGGACGGCCTTTGGGTACGATGGCATGGCCCTTGATCTGATCTTTATCGGTTAAGTCAAAGGCCAGGTTATCATCATACCCCTGGGTCCTACCGGTGTGCTCTAGGGGTCGTACCATTGTGCCCACGGAGCTAGAATTGTCCCCAGCACACTATGCCGGCTATGGTGGGTCTGACCCCTGACAGCCTCGTTCATGGGAGGTCAGGTCAGGTGAGGATAGACTGTGATCGGCTGAGTAGGGGAGGGGGGGGGGGGGGGTCTTTGAGGGAGTATATATCTATTCTTGTGCTTATTTTGCATTCATAGCTTTCGCTGTAATGAACAGTCAAGCATAGAAGTCCCGAGACGCTCCAGATCGAAGTTGTACAGAGTCCTAAGGTTCTGCCACTACAGTGCCATCTGTGTTTGAGATCCCTAACTAAGTTACTGTAGCAACCAGAGGCGATACTCTCCACGCACATAAAGTTCAAGGTCGATAATGGGAATTGTTCGTGAATCGCCCTCGACGTGATTTAGAATTTAATTATACCTTTACCCATAATCATCATTGTCACGCTATCGCTTTTTACTTCGATATATCATTAAATAGCTTAATGAAGGTAAAACCTCATTTGATAATGTCGTGAGATGGTATATCTAAAGATATATGTAACACTTTTACAGTCTCCTTCACACTGGTAGACGTGGAACAATTTTTGTTTTATATAGGATAGACAGTGAGATGTGACAACTATGATGATGATGATGTTGCCAGTCATCGCTGGATTCGTTGTGGTGTAGGACACTGGAAGCTGTGACTGAGTTTGTTGCTGTTGCTGTCAGGTTGAGGGATCAGCAGGGGACTGAAGAACAACTGTAGCCAGAAAAACGTCTTGGCCATGGTTGCCGTACGCTCATGACGTCAGCAGCACAGCTGACCCGTGACCTGCAGCTGCCTTCCCTGAACGCCGCCTCAGCTGCCAAGTCCCGGCAGAGATGGGGGTCTGCTGACTGCAGCCGACGAGGGAGGCTCGGGTTGGGGTGTAACCCCTCAAGTACTCACCCCGTCTGACCGCCACCACTGGAAGTCTGTCGTACAAACTGATGGAAAATCATTTTCATCAGCGGAAAGTGGAGCAAGACAGCGCTTGAGGCCACGAAGGACGAGCTGTCTCCTTCATCGCATCACAGGGGGACGAGTGAGCACGGCCCTCTGGGGGAGGTTGGATGTGGGCCAAGGGGACCGGGAGGATTTGGTTGCTGCAAGGTCTCGTCGATGGGGAATACATAAGAATCCCGGAGGAGACACAGCAGGCCGTCGGTGTGATAAGGACCCGTGGTGGACAAAGGCCCGGTGAACCTAAGAAGACCTACGGAGCCCCGAGAAGACGTCCTACCGTGTGAGCCGTTACCGGTCACTGACTGCCCAGGCTGCAAGCTTTTGCATGACAGGTGACCCACCTCCCTCCCTCCCTCTCCCTCCCTGAATACACATACAGGAGCGTAATGGTGGGTAACTGGGTGTAGGCACGCCATGAGCTGGATGTCATTGACTGACCGACCAAGGGCTGTGGCATGAACCCGTGGGTCATTATGTGCTGTGGGGCGGGAGGTAGGAGACACCAGACCCCCTGAGGACGCGGACCAGGTGCTGTGGCTGTGTGTCATTGAACCAGCTGAGGGGGCTGTTTGAACATCGTTCCGTCCACGACAAAATATAAAGGACGGCTAAGCCCTCGTTAAGCGCACAAGTATGATTAACTTTCATTAGGTCTGTCTCCGTCCTAATTAGTGTTACTATCAACAAATCAGAAACTTCCATGTATGTGTTATTAGAGACCATAAGGAACTGATGACTGTGTAGCATTTGAGAACGGAAACATTGTGATAATAAGGTCGAGTTTGGTCGGTAATACCACCATCACCACCCACATAGGTAAACCAGAATACTACACAACCATTTTAGATACACCAACGTGTACTAGAACAATTGGTGTCTCTTAATGTCTTATAACTTGCTGTACAGGACAGTAATCCTGAAATCACAGTATGATTTATAATTAACATCTTGTGTGTGTGTGTGTGTGTGTGTGTTAGTCACATGACAGGTAATTAAAACGAAAAAGGAATTCCTTTTGTTCTTGACGTTTGCCGCGCGCGCGGCCGGTCGATATCATTAACTCAGTAAGCCTAAGATACAACGCACATATATGGCTCATCATATCAGGAACAACTGGTTGTTGAAATGTTGGAATAGGAAAGTTTGTAAGAACCTTCGCTACTGTAAGTAGTTCACAAGGTTTTTTTTTTCTTTTTACGTTGGAGGCTCCAGTCACGGACGAAAGTGTACATCAAGGCCGAGCCTAAGTTGAACTATAGAGAAGTTAATGAAACGGAAGAAAGAAGAGACAGGGTAAAGTATTTACGAAATTTGGAGAAAGTGAAAAACATACCTTTTAGAATGTGGCTGGTCATAATTACTGGGAAAGACATGAGAAGATAGTTCCAAATATACACTTAATGAATTCCGTATCTAAAAGTTAAAATCCCGTTAAAACTGGTGCAATATTCTCATTAATATCGCAAAATCATTATCATATTCAGGGTAACATTCTGAAATCCGAGATACTCATGAATAAGAAATACTTTCTTACATCCTGGATAATCTCTTAAATCCGGGATACTCTCATAAATCCGGGTCACTCTCCTTAATCCGGGATACTCTTGTACATCCGGGTCACTCTCGTTAATCCGGGGTACTCTCATAAATCCGGGTCACTCTCGTTAATCCGGGATACTCTCGTACATCCGGGTCACTCTCGTAGACCCGGTATACTCTCGCACATCCGGAATACTCTCGCACATCCGGAATACTCTAGCACATCCGGGATACTCTCGCACATCCGGGATACTCTCGTACGTACAGCAGACAGCTGGCGACAACTGGCTAGTTGTTGTTGTATCGTGAACAGCGGCGTGTGGCTGAGGCAGCCCTCCTACCCACCATGTGCTGGCGAGCACCAGGTGTGAAATATTGTTTTAATAACATTCATTAGATGCGAGGAACCATTCTCCTCCCTGCTGCTTCTACCGTTACTACTACTACTACTACTACTACTGCTGCTGCTGCTGCTGTTGCTGCTTCTGCTGGTGGGGCTACGCCATAAGCGTTATTGGTCATTATCAACGCAAGGCTAGTTTTCGTGTTTTCTTCCCGTAACATCACTGAGGTTTCTAAAGATGACTACGCTTCATATCGCAAATGTATACGAGACGAGAGACTTGTAGTATCGCCTTGCGTCATTGCTGGGCATCAGTATTGCGTCAGCGTTGGTGTGATATTGTCTTTGGACAATGAGTCGCTGACATGGGGAACGCCATTTATAGTTAAGAGAAGGGATGTTGTGCTCTCATACATTCGACACCTTGGAGCCAGAGGGCAGTCAGGCTCAAGCAGTTTGGAATCTCGTTCCAAAAATTTCTGAGTTATTGTACCTTCACGAACAGAAGTTTGTTCCTTGGGCATCGTATTGATATCTGGCAGGGAGTTGGTGCCAATATATATATAATATATATATATATTGTGCGCAGGAGGATGGATGTGCTGGAAATGAGATGTTTTAGGACAATGTGTGGTGTGAGGTGGTTTGATCGAGTAAGTAACGTAAGGGTAAAAGAGATGTGTAGAAATAAAAAGAGCGTGGTTGAGAGACCAGAAGAGGGTGTTTTGAAATGGTTTGGGCACATGGAGAGAATGAGTGAGGAAAGATTGACCAAGAGGATATATGTGTCGGAGGTGGAGGGAACGAGGAGAAGAGGGAGACCAAATTGGAAGTGGAAAGATGGAGTGAAAAAGATTTTGTGTGATCGGGGCCTGAACATGCAGGAGGGTGGAGGGAGGGCAAGGAATAGAGTGAATTGGAGCGATGTGGTATACCGGGGTTGACGTGCTGTCAGTGGATTGAATCAGGGCATGTGAAGCGTCTGGGGTAAACCATGGAAAGCGGTGTAGGTATGTATATTTGCGTGTGTGGACGTGTGTATATACATGTGTATGGGGGTGGGTTGGGCCATTTCTTTCGTTTGTTTCCTTGCGCTACCTCGCAAACGCGGGAGACAGCGACAAAGCAAAAAAATATATATATATCATTGGGAGTGCAGTCTATGAACTTTTTTCTCCCAACGAGCCTGTATCTCCCTGCTACAGGACGCAGCGTAGCCTTGGGGTGCAGGAACTTTCAAAAGGTCCTGGGTAACACAAAGTAAAGTGGCCTAATCTTCTTGCAGAGTTGTATGGTATTGTCACATCTGAAACACTGTGGCTTTCATGGAATCCTTTAATTTATTTCTGTCATCTTCAGGGGGGAAAGAGAAATCACATCTAAGGTCTTCGGTTTTTACAAAATGTGTGGTCGACGTCTTTATTCAACACAAAGAATATCTGAATCTCTCGTTTCTTTTCTGGTTAGATGCTGTTACTAGTTGAGATGTATATTGATATGATGTTCTGTATAGTGAAAAACATCATTTTGAGACTATTATACGAAGGAGTTGATACGGTCTACAACCACTGTGATACTGTAAAGAGGTTGCTTGTCCAAGCTGAGCCTCGTAATGTTGAAGGCAAGACTCCGGTTAATAGCGTCCGAACAATGTGTTCGCTGCTAAGTCTAAAGGCAGTTCGTTGTCGGACGCTGAGCCAGGCGGTAGAATAAATAGCGAAGGTACTGCAGTAATTTGTTTCGTCACGGGTTATAACCCCGACATTTCCTAACGTTAGCTGTTTATTTTAAAGGTCTGATAACTGTCAAGAATTTCAACCTATCTGGAGGCAGTTGATCCACATTAAGTGCATGAGGCCACCGTAGTCCGTTTCTTCCCTACTATATATATATTCCTGTGAGTTCACGGGGAAAATGAAACACGAAAAGTTCCCAAGTGCACTTTCGTGTAATAATCACATCATCAGGGGAGACACAAGAGAGAAATATAACAGTCAATTGATATACATCGAAGAGACGAAGCTAGGACGTCTCTTCGATGTATATCAACTGTTATATTTCTCTCTTGTGTCTCCCCTGATGATGTGATTATTACACGAAAGTGCACTTGGGAACTTTTCGTGTTTCATTTTCCCCGTGGACTCATAGGAATATCTTGATCGCGCGCAAAATTGTGATCCTTTCCAATATATATATATATATATGTATATATATATATATATATATATATATATATATATATATATATATATATATTTTTTTTTTTTTTTTTTTTTTATACTTTGTCGCTGTCTCCCGCGTTTGCGAGGTAGCGCAAGGAAACAGACGAAAGAAATGGCCCAACCCCTCCCCCATACACATGTATATACATACGTCCACACACGCAAATATACATACCTACACAGCTTTCCATGGTTTACCCCAGACGCTTCACATGCCTTGATTCAATCCACTGACAGCACGTCAACCCCGGTATACCACACCGCTCCAACTCACTCCACTCCCTGCCCTCCCCTCACCCTCCTGCATGTTCAGGGTATATATATATATATATATATATATATATATATATATATATATATATATATATATATATATATATATATGCACTTCCTCCAGTTATCCAGAAGTTCCTCTCGCAGGAATGGTCTCCTGCCATTACCATTTCATCAGCACAGGCCACACTTCAACTTTGGCCATCAGTATTACTGGACAGTGGAGGATATTTTTTGTCATTTTACGTTGGAGGTTCCAGGGTCACGAGGGTTCCACAGTCACGAACGAAAGAGTCCACATCAAGGCCGGGCCTGAATGGGAATACAGAATGATTAATGAAGGGAAAATGAAGAGACAAGGGAAATTATTTTCGAATTTTGGAGGAAGTGAGAATCCTGTCTTTTAGAATGTGCCAGGTCCTAGTTACTGGGAAAGACATGAGAGGGTAGAGAGTTCCAAAGCTTCGAGGTGTAGAGAAAGAAACAGTAATCAAAATGGCACACCTTTGAGTTGTCAGCGGCCACACAGTAATCCTGCGACTCAGCACCTTGCAGGGTATTGCATGGTCTAGCTAACGTTGGGGGCACACAAGGAGCCAGCTCACGAACAAAAACCAAAGTAATATCTATAGAAGAGGGAAAGTGAACCAACATTGTTGTATAGGGCAAGTGGGTCAAGTTTTGAAGTTAGCTTGGGAGGACCGGACCACTTTCGACTAAACTTTGTCAATTAAGGATGCAGAACTAAAACCAACCCAGATGAACCCAGATGTGAGGCAGTACTCCATACAGGGACGGATCTATTCTTTGTATAAACGGAGCAGCTGTTCGGCAGAAATTTCGACATCTAAACAGGGCTCCAAGTTTCTTAGAGGCAGACTTAGCTATTTTCATAATGTTGAGTTTCCAAAACTGAATAGATGTTACAGTAATACCAAATATGTTCATTGAGTCAAGAGGTGGAATTACAGAACCGTTAAGTGAAATAGGAAATTTGTGAGGAATTTACGGTAGAACGATGGGTAGAAACTGGGTCTTAGAAGCATTAAACTCAACCAGATTTCATCTACCCCACTGAGGTATCCTCTCCTAGTTTGAGTTTATCGAGGAAGTTGTATCGAGAAGAGATGCAGATCATGTGAGAGAAGAAGGAGCAGAACTGAGGGATGTGGAGGAATGCAATGTTGAGTTAGCGTATGAGTGCACTTGGTTATTTGTGGAAGATAGGAAATTGTTGATAAAAGTGAGAAAATGTTTAGGAGACAGAACTGAACCCTTAGGGACACTACTGTTGGTGGAGAAAGGGAAAGAGGCTGATCCATGAAAAACCACAGAGATAGATCGGCCAAAACTAGATATAAGGGAGCAAAGTGAAGGAGGGAAGCCATATGAAGGGAGCTTGGAGACGAGACCCCGATGCCACACCCTGACAAAAGCTTTGGACATATCAAGGGAAACTATTTGAGATTCCCAAAATTCATTTAGGAATGATGACAAGACATTAGTATGATAGGAGAGAATATCACCAATGGATCTCGCCATAAGGAAGCCATACTGGTGATCAGAGATAAGACTGTGAGATTCAAGGTGTCTAACGATTTGGGAGTTGAGGAGGGATTCAAAAACTTCGTAAATGGCAGTTGTCAAAACAACAGGACGGTAGTTCGAATGGTTAGAGCGGCCACCTTTCTACAGAATGGGATGTACCAAAGCATGATTCCATGAAGAAGGATAAGTTGTAGTTTTAAACAGAAACGGAGCAGATGAGCAAACACACGTGCAGGTTCAAAGGCACACTCTTTCAGTATATGGGGATGGATGCTATCAGGACCATAATAAGCCTTTCCTGTGTCCATAGGGGGAAGCTGTCTTTTGGAAAATTAAGAGGTTACGGAGAGGGGCATAGGATTAGTAAGAGGAGTATCAGGGAGTGAAGGGATGTTAGTCATCCACGATGGAGTTAGAGGAGAAACGGTAACGAAAGAGAGTTGCTTTGTCTACGGGAGAGACGGAGAAACAGTAACGAAAGAGAGTTGCTTTGTCTACGGGAGAGACGGCTATAGTACCGCCAGAACGTGGAAGGGTGAAGGAAAGGTAGAGCGACAAAAGTTGCCAGAGATGCTCTTAACCAAAGACCAGAAAGACCTATCAGTGGATGACGAGGAGAGGTGATCGCACTTCTCTTGAATAAAGGAACTCTCTGTCTCGCGGATAACGCGCTTGCAGCGATTACGGGCAGTGATAAAAGCTGAATGGTAGCCAGAGGAAGGAGATTTTTCCAAGCCCGATGTGCCTCAGAATAGGAACGGTTGAACCATGGATTGGATAAAGAGGTCGTCTTGGAGGAAGAGAGTATAAATGCCTTTATTCTCACAATAATAACCTATGCTATGCGTCTGGCGGAGACAGAAGCATCACCACATAAGAGACAGTAATTTACTCAAGGAAAGTGGGAAAAGAAGTTACGTTAGTTATTCCAGTCAGCTTTGTTTCAGGTGTCAGCATTTACGCTTAGAAGGGACTGACGGAGGGGAAGGTGCTGTTGAAATATATATATTTATGAGACTGTGATCAGATGAGCCAGGTGTGTGCGAGATTGTGTAGTTACAGTAGGATGGACTGGAGATGCAAAACATATTCAGAATATCAGGAGAGTGGTCGCAGCAGTCAGGAATATGGGTAGGGCGGGAGATAATTTGCTCTAGATCACTGAAAATAGAGAACATAAGCGCTTCAATCCCCTCACCATCCTTATGGGAGGAATTCACCCATTCCCTATGGTGAAGCTGAAAGCCTTGAGGTAGGTAGAGGATCTCTACTTGCGGGTGAGAGGATGTCGTTGTCTCATGGCAAGAGTTTAGACAGTAAACGAAACAAACGTGTCCTACTTAACGTGTCCTACTTAACCTTGGTGCATTGCATCTGCCGTCCAGGAATGTGCACAGTGTGTGTGTGTGAGAGGCGAAGGTAAATCAGATGTGATGATATGATGAGACCGCTGTACCGCACCGTGTCATATGCTTTGCTGACCTCACGTAAGCCTTGTATCTTTTTCTCGTGTCAGGTGTTTCCTTAAAGGCTGTGGCGTCACAGTGGTTAGTTCTGTGGGCGTGTTGGCGTTCCTTTTATCGCTCAGTCAAGTAAGATTCTAATTTTATTTTGAGGCTGCTGCTGGTAACCCCTTTTTTTCTTATATTTTTCGCATGTGACGTGGGTTTTAAATTTTCTGTTTTTTTGCCATTTTCTTTTTGCCTGTAGGATCATTCCTACAATGGCTTCCTTAGAATTACTTGGGCAATGGTCTCTTGAGCGTCTAGCGGTAAAAACGTTGGCAAAGGAACAAGAACATCATACTTGGGTAAGGTTTTCCAATATCGTTTTATCGATCTTCCTCCGCCCTGAGGCTTTGTGCTTGGTCTTTGACTTAACCGTGGCTTTGACATCACGAGGAGTGATCGTGGATATGGCGTAAATTGCATGACCCAATTCGGCTGGAGTCGGCAGACTCCGGCAGGGATGAGTTCTCGTTGGCCTCTAAGCTTTTGCAGTATTTGTTGCTCCGAATCGCATGTTAAAGCGGTCGGTCACTTCGTCTATCATTTGAAAGGTGGTTCGTAGATGTGGTCGGAATACATTATTTTTTTTCCCCCGTTTCTTTTTGAACTTTGGTGCTGTCATCTAGAAAAAAAAGATGGTTCTCGATGAGCGAAGGAAACAATGAGTTAGTTTGTTGAAAGTCGGTTAAGCCGAGGCTGTGGTGCATTAGTTCTCATGTATGGACTAGGTCTGCACTTACCTCTGCCACTCTCAGTGTCGTGAATAATAAGAGGATGCCGGTTGCTGAGCTCGCCGCACAGCTACACTTGCTTCCTTGGTGTGAATAATTGACGTAAACCTTTACTGGGAAAAGGCAGGGTTTACCAGGTGGAAAAGAGAAGGTTGCCAGTGTTGGAGGACCTTTTAGTGGTCTTTACACCACACAACAGACATCGCGGCAGGAAGACCATATCAAGGTGATATCAGAAGATTTGAAATGACGAGACCAAGTGTCAAGCCAGTTGAAGACCACCCTCTTGCCCAGGTGGTGTGCAAGATCATCAAACCAGAGACGCTGTAAAGACTAGTAGAACGAAGCTTTTGAGATGGTTTTCCTCGATCTGACATCGACCTATTACGACATCCCTGTAGGAGGACCGTCATATTCTCAAGACAGAACCTCTAAAAGTAAGATTGTTTAGGTAACCCTCCCCCCCGCCCAATAACCCCCACCTCAGGACGGAGATAAGAATGCAACGATAACCGGAAAATCATTATAGGTGAAGCTTTGCTATCTCCACCACCGCTGGCGACCTGAAACCTCCAGACATCGTGCGGGAAGATGACCTGGAAACGATACCTTGTTCAGGAACGGGATTAAACACGCAGGCCACAACGCCATAAAAGGATGAAAGATAACATGTTTGTTGACGGAAAGATAAAAAGCTGAACTTAGTAAAAAATGGAGAGCGGTATTTTTTGTGTGGAAAAAATTAAGTTGTGTGTAATTATTTCACTTCTCATGTTCCGTGGCACTCCAGCCTGCACTCCTAGCCGCGGGTTGTGGGAACCCGTGTGTAGTGGTGAACGCTGGCGTGACCGAGGAGCAGCCTGGCTGGCCAGGAGGGTGGAGAAGAGAGAAAGTTTTTTTTATAAGATTTATGTGGCGACACACACACACACACACACACACACACACACACCATTGAACTGAGCCCCCTGTACAACTTATGGCTGCTGTATCGACATGAGATCTATAGTAGTAACTGGATAGAGAGAGAGAGAGAGAGAGAGAGAGAGAGAGAGAGAGAGAGAGAGAGAGAGAGAGAGAGAGAGAGAGAGAGAGACCCACCACACCCCCGCCCACCGTCCCATATCTGACCATTCCTATTAATTTCACAGTTTCCTCAGGTAGGTCGTCCATCTTCTTCAGCGTCTGCTTCTTCTTGCTGTTTTCGTTATGGTATACGATAGCTATCATCATCTGATCAGATTGCTATCGTTCACTGGACGGGCACGCTGGAAACGGTCGAAACGTTTGGACTGGAGCAACAGTGAGATCAGTTTGGTCTGTCTTCACAGCGTCCACTACAATGTGTGGCTTATATATATATACACACACACACACACACACACACACACACACATATATATATATATATATATATATATATATATATATATATATATACAAACAAAGTGCATATGAACTTTGATAACCATTTCCCCTTGCAAAAGGAGTATACAAAATATTGTATCCAGTATTATATTTCCTGAGCTCGGTGGCTAAGGGTGTCGCTAATAACAATGGTTTCGAGACTTGAGGGTTGTGATGAAGTCTTCTCTTATTATTTTCATTTCTTAGGTGAGCATCGTTATAGCCTCCAGCCTCTCTCTCCCTCGTAAACCCGCCTCTCATATTTCAGGAACCATCTTTTGTTACCCTCCTCTGGACCTTCTCTGTTAGATCTTTATGCTTTCTTGTGACCAATGTTCAGTATTGTAATCTAATTTGGCTTTGATTGATAACAGTTTATTGAACATCTGATCCACGTACTTAATTATAGAGTCATTATTAAGCAGTGAACATTGCGGTCTGGTAGCAATTCAATTTGACATATACTGAATCATTCCTCCATCTCTTTAATCTTACTTCTGTATTTAAGGGTGAAGTGACCTATATTCTTACTCCTTCATTCTAATTTTCACCGAAACTCTCACCACAATACCCAGGTTTTTTTAGCTCAATAAGTCCACTTCTAATCTGTGTTAACATAGAAATTGTTAAGTTCTGTGTAATTTCCACGGTTATATCCCCTTTTTTTAAGTCCTGTCTCATACCTGCTTTTTCAATTTCATTTTTCTAAGCATCACATGGTTACTTTTTCCAAATGGTATATCATACATTATATTGTCAGCATCCATGCTAGTCTGTGTGGAGTTACGATCTAATAATGAGGATCGGTCCCCATCATTCTGGTGTGTTTATTCAAATGCTGGTTTAAGAAATTTTCGTCTTTACGCTCAAAGGAATTGTGTCTTCATGACTCTCTGTCACCATGAGAATCCAGTATCTCCTTATGATTGAAATCTTCGTTATCAACACTTTACCTTCTCTGAGAGGTACATGTTTCGCTGCTTCATACACTATTCTGGCTGTCTCTTCATTCGTATAGTTTTATGTTTGTTCTGGATCGTTAAAATTCTTTGGAGGGTTATAGATTTTCAACACTACTATGCACATATTTCCTAAAGTTTCACTTCCTGTGTGTAATTACCTACGTGATCTGTATGGGAGGGAGTTTTACATGGAGCCCTGTATGTATATGTGTCTGGCTATTTTACTTTCTTTCGTGTGTTTGCGTTTTTATATATTTTTCTGTGCGTACCTCTGTTTTGTACGCTTATGTTTATGCAGCATTTTATCGTAGGCTAAGTGATGTGGTAATCATACCAGAGTAGTGCATATTGTTTTGCACTTTATAACAATCAGCTGGGCAGGAGTAGCTATCAAAATGCATTGGTATAAATGCATAAAGCTATTGTCGAGCGTGAGGTTGTTACTCGTATAAATTTTTTGTTTGTTTTTGTTTTTGTAGGAGATGATTTGAGTCTGTCTCAGACACGTGCAACATTCATGTTCACTGTCTTCTGTTCTGTTGGCAAGGTAGGAGGCATCTGGTTCTTGCAGAAAACCCCGGTGTAGAAACAGGTTATATACTTCAAAGTTATTGTGAAATATAAACTTTGGTATGACTACTACATCACTCAAGCCGTCAACTGATAGCCCACCTTCAAAGCCCTAGGCCTCCAGTGATGTAGGCTACCACGTATCATATAACTCTCACACGCCAACCTTACGCTGGAACACTGAAACTACATAGTCCTGCAAGGCCACAAATAACTAAACCCATTAACAAAGGAGAATGTAACCCATCCTGCATCATCAACGTGCAGCAGGACCTATGCTGGATCTTAGGACTATTCTTATCTATACCCCCCATGATCTCACTCCCCATCGTCACGTGACCCGCCCACCTCAGGTGCGAGAGAACCGAGGAAAATCTTCCCCGCCATTGTCTGCAGGGGAAACGTGGAGTGCACTTCTAGATATAATCTTCGTTCGCGGTCACAACCATAACACTCCAAGATGTGAATCACTTACGTTTCTGTTCATTATATTGATGTTTGTGTTGTATCATGTTGTGTGATTTGACTGAGGATGAAGAAAAACGTGTGGTGATATACATTATTTTTTATCATACTTCATCGCCGTCTCCCGCGTCAGCGAGGTAGCGCAAGGAAACAGAATGGCCCAACCCACCCACATACACATGTATATACATAAACGCCCACACACGCACATACACATACCTGTACATTTCAACGTATACATACATATACATACACAGACATGTATACACATGTACATATTTATACTTGCTGCCTTCATCCATTCTCGTCGCCACCCCGCCAAATATATATATATATATATATATATATATATATATATATATATATATATATATATATATATATATATATATATATATATATAAATATATATATATATATATATATATATATATATTTTTTTTTTTTTTTTTCTTTTTTTTTTTTTCATACAATTCGCGAGACAGCGTTAAGAACAGATGACTAAGTCTTTAAGGGAATATCCTCACTTGGTCCCCTTCTCTGTTTCTTCTTCTGGAAAATTGAAAACGAGAGGGGAGGATTTCCAGCCCCCCGCTCCCTTCCCTTTTAGTCGCCCTCTACGACACGCGGGGAATACGTGGGAAGTATTCTTTCTCCCCTATCCCCAGGGATATATATATGTATATATATATATATATATATATATATATATATATATATATATATATATATATATATATATATATATATATATGTATATATTTTTTTTTTTTTTTTTTTTTTTTTTTTTTATACTTTGTCGCTGTAACCCGCGTTTGCGAGGTAGCGCAAGGAAACAGACGAAAGAAATGGCCCAACCCCCCCCCCCCCCCATACACATGTACATACACACGTCCACACACGCAAATATACATACCTACACAGCTTTCCATGGTTTACCCCAGACGCTTCACATGCCTTGATTCAATCCACTGACAGCACGTCAAACCCTGTATACCACATCGCTCCAATTCACTCTATTCCTTGCCCTCCTTTCACCCTCCTGCATGTTCAGGCCCCGATCACACAAAATCTTTTTCACTCCATCTTTCCACCTCCAATTTGGTCTCCCTCTTCTCCTCGTTCCCTCCACCTCCGACACATATATCCTCTTGGTCAATCTTTCCTCACTCATTCTCTCCATGTGCCCAAACCATTTCAAAACACCCTCTTCTGCTCTCTCAACCACGCTCTTTTTATTTCCACACATCTCTCTTACCCTTACGTTACTTACTCGATCAAACCACCTCACACCACACATTGTCCTCAAACATCTCATTTCCAGCACATCCATCCTCCTGCGCACAACTCTATCCATAGCCCACGTCTCGCAACCATACAACATTGTTGGAACCACTATTCCTTCAAACATACCCATTTTTGCTTTCCGAGATAATGTTCTCGACTTCCACACATTTTTCAAGGCTCCCAAAATTTTCGCCCCCTCCCCCACCCTATGATCCACTTCCGCTTCCATGGTTCCATCCGCTGACAGATCCACTCCCAGATATCTAAAACACTTCACTTCCTCCAGTTTTTCTCCATTCAAACTATATATGTATATATATATGTATATATACATATATATGTATATATATATGTATATATACATGTATATATATATGTATATATATATATATATATATATATATATATATATTATTGATAATAAGCTTATTTACTGCTGGACTCCTCCTGCTGGAGGTTACACGGAGAGTGAAAAGTCACTCTGGGCGAGGCTGCATCGTCGTCACCTGACAAAAGAGAACACAGTCTCGTGGAAGAGCTTCACGCCTCAGAGGAGTTCATCCTGTGCCCGCAGGAGCCCCTGCAGGAGGCTAATTATAATAAATGTATATCATTACAATGTGACCTGGTGTTCCGCCACCCCTTATGTGACCTGGTGTTCCGCCACCCCTTATGTGACCTGGTGTTCCACCGCCTCTTATGTGACCTGGTGTTCCGCCACCCCTTATGTGACCTGGTGTTCCACCGCCTCTTATGTGACCTGGTGTTCCACCACCTCCTGTGTGACCTGGTGTTCCACCACCTCTTATGTGACCTGGTGTTTCGCCACCTCTTATGTGACCTGGTGTTTCCGCCACCTCTTATGTGACTTGGTGTTCCGCCACCTTTTATGTGACATGGTGTTCCGCCACCTCTTATGTGACCTGGTGTTCCGCCACCCCTTATGTGACCTGGTGTTCCACCACCTGTTATGTGACCTGGTGTTCCACCACCTCCTGTGTGACCTGGTGTTCCACCACCTCTTATGTGACCTGGTGTTTCGCCACTTCTTATGTGACCTGGTGTTTCCGCTACCTCTTATGTGACATGGTGTTCCGCCACCTCTTATGTGACCTGGTGTTCCGCCACCCCTTATGTGACCTGGTGTTCCACCGCCTCTTATGTGACCTGGTGTTCCGCTACCTCTTATGTGACCTGGTGTTCCACCACCTCTTATGTGACCTTGTGTTCCGCCACTTCTTATGTGACCTGGTGTTCCGCCATCTCTTATGTGACCTGGTGTTCCGCCATCTCTTATGTGACCTGGTGTTCCCCCACTTCCTATGTGACCTGGTGTTCCACCACCTCTTATGTGACCTTGTGTTCCGC
The DNA here is from genome assembly GCF_036320965.1 of Panulirus ornatus. Taxonomy (NCBI): domain Eukaryota; kingdom Metazoa; phylum Arthropoda; class Malacostraca; order Decapoda; family Palinuridae; genus Panulirus; species Panulirus ornatus. The sequence goes on along the minus strand of NC_092230.1, from coordinate 27,579,084 downwards.
CACTTCTTATGTGACCTGGTGTTCCGCCATCTCTTATGTGACCTGGTGTTCCGCCACCTCTTATGTGACCTGGTGTTCCCCCACTTCCTATGTGACCTGGTGTTCCACCACCTCGTATGTGACCTGGTGCTCCACCCCCTCTTATGTGACCTGGTGTTCCGCTACTTCTTATGTGACCTGGTATTCCACCACCTCATGTGACCTGGTGTTGTTCCCCGACCTCTTATGTGACCAGGTGTTCCACCACGTCTTATGTGATCTGTGAGGCTGGTGTTTCTCAGCTTCACATCAAAGCAAAGTACCTGAGTAGAGTGGAGGTGGAGCACAACCTGCGATGCGCTGAGTGTGGCAAAACCAAGACTCAAGAAGCTTGTTGATGATATGCAGCCTCCTTCCCCATCCATCCACCCGTCCTGCCATCACACTGATGAAAAAGTGGATGAAAAAATGTTTTGCATCCTGTCTGAAAGAAAATCTCTAATAGACTTTCACAACTTTCATTGCATGATTTTTCTCTCATGGGAATTCGTAGGATTTTTAAAATTCCATGAACGTACTCAAAGGCTTTTGAATATACCACCTTTATATATTACACTTACGAAATATACTGCTAACAGTATTTTGCAACCAAATAGTGTAGAATGCCATTATGAAGGAAGCTCTATGAGAAAGAGGTAATGACTTAAAGAGCCTGTGAGATTCTATATTGAAATTGTCTAAAATTTCTTTAATACTTTTATTTGTACCCTTATTATTATGGATTCATATCTGACTCTTGGACTCCTTTACTTTTGGGAGTCCGTTATTGATGTTCCCCGGTGTTAGGGCAAGTGCTGGGGTCACATATAAGAGCAATTCTCTTCTCCATTTTGACACCATAGGTCAACTGAACGACCAATCCTCATTCTCTGAGTTGTCTCAAAAAGGCCATTCCTGTAGAAGCGTAGATGCCTCTGAGACCAACTGAAAGAACTCCAACCTCTTTAATTTCATCCCACCCTTGTGTCTGTGGCTGGAGAGACAGAAACACTTTCTCTTCCTTTAACTAAGTTTATTTACGAAAATAGTATATACATTCTCCATATAGATAATTGTGTCTTCCTTAACAAACATTAGTTATCACGGTACAGAACGTACACTAAAGTCGCAGTTGTCTTTCTCCAGTCATCGAAACTGTGATGTGACGAAGATGTGACCCAGAGCGCAGAAGAGGAAGACGAACTGTATCGATTCGGTGGCGTTGATGGAGGCGTTGTAGCCACTCTGCTGGACTGCTGCCTGGTGCTGACCTGGGGGACGACACACACATGTTAGTCTACATACAGTGCAGGTAGGACGTAGACTGTAGACACATTACGGTAGTAACTGTGTGAGGAACCATGTTGCAGAAATTTAGTTCTACGAACTTTATACATATATATATATATATATATATATATATATATATATATATATATATATATATATATATATATATATATATATATATATATATACACCTTGGGATAAGGGAGAAAGAATACTACCCTTGTATTCCCTGCGTGTCGTAAAGGAGAACTAAGATGGGCGGGAGCGTAGGGTTGGAAATCCTCCCCTTCTTGTATTTTTATTTCTAGAAGATGGAGAAGGAGCCAGGTGAGAAGTGCACATCCACCTCGAAGGCTCAGGATGGTCTCCTTAAATGTGCGTGGACGTAACCAGGATGAGAAGAAGGGAGAGACGGGTAATATGTCTGGGGAGAGGAACCTGTGTGTTCTGGTGGAGAGAAAAATCAAGCTCAAGGGGAAGGGGAAAGAATGATTTGGGAATTAGTAGGGGTAAAGTCTGGGGTCAATATAATAGCGAGAAGAAAGGAAGGGTTGTCACCTCTGGTAAGAGAAGAATCTTTCACATTTAGGGAATGTGAAAGAGTGTGAGGAAGTGAGTCTCAAACTGATGTGTGTGAATAGAAAGTACATTACGGGAAGTGGAAGATTGTTAGCGCTTATGTACCTGGAAGCGGAAGAGAGGCGTGTGTTTTGGAAATGAGTGAGTGTCTCAGTAATTCTGATGTGAAGAATCGAGTAATAGTGATGGGTGATTTGAATGCAAGAGTAAGTGATGTGGCAGTTCAGAGTATAAAGTGCAGTGTATTAGGGTACCAAGTGGGATTGAAAAATTGAACAGCCTGTGGAGTTGTGTGCTGAAAAAGGCTGTTGATTAGGAATACCTGGTTTAAACTGAGGGACATACAAAAGCATACGTAGTTAAGGGGAGGGGGGGTAGGGGTGGTTGATGGTAAACTGGTATAATTGGCTTAAGTCCTGAGTGATAAATGTGATATGGAGAAAGTTTTGGATGTAAATGTAATATGAGAGGCAGCTGGTGGAATATCTGATCAATTCTTGTAGGAGGTTATAAATACACTGAACATCCTGCAGAACCAATTATCGACAGCATCAACCCCTTTCTAGAGAAATTCAACTGGAATCCCGTCCACTCCAGCCGCCTTGCCACACTACAATTTACACATGAGTTTCACCGATCTTCCTAACGAGTGTGGTCTGTAAGGCACTGGAGGAGATAATCAGAAAGCAAGGTTGTGACTTCCTGCAGAAGGGATACTACCTGAGATAGAACACGAGGAGAGTAGGCCATGCATGATGAACCTCTTAGATTTCTTCGAGAGAGTGAGCTCTGTTACAGACAAGTGACAAAGCAAGGTGGATAGTCTGTATTTGGACTGCCACAGGGCATTTGATACACTGCCAAGTAGGAAGCTGGTAAAGAAGGTGGATCTTTAGTTAGGCATAACGTGGAGACTACTTTGATGGATACGTTATCTTTTCAGAAGGGAGGAAAATAGGCATGTAATAAGAGCCTTTCTCGAAATGGGTTGAGGTCACCAGTGGCAGACCAGAAGGTCCTGACTTGGGACCATTGGTCTTTTTGATCTATGTAAAGGACTTGCCAGAAGAATTTTGCTCCTTCCTGAACATATTTCCCAATTAAGGCAAAGCCACGAGTGAAGTAGAAAGCGAGGAGGACTGCACCTACCAGCAGAGGAAACTAGATAATCTTCAGAGCTGGTGTGATATATGGTTGATGAAATTTGACTGAGTCAAGATAACCTTACTTAGGATAAGACACACGGAAAGTGAGCCTCAGTATGACTGTTATCGAGCGGGATATAAACTACAGAAATCCGTGTATACGAGGTCCTTGGATGCTGATGTCGCCCCTAACCTGTCGCCAGAGTCCTACATTAGGAGAACAGCAGAGAAGACACACTGTCTGTTGGCGAATATTAGAATACTTTTCAAGTATAATGATAAGGAGACATTCAGCAAGTTGTTCATGTCCCACATCAGGCCAGAACTAGAATGTCAAGATTGGTCACCTCACTTTAGCACAAAGAACCAATAGGGAAGCCGCAGAGGAAAGCAACAAAGTTGATACCGGAATTGAGAAAGATGAGGTACAGGAAAAAGGCAAAAGGCCATAAATTTGCTCACCATGGAAGAGGAAAGAGTAAGGGGTACCACCAGACTACACCCGTGAGTTCTTAAACCAGCTGAGTTAGGACAACCAGAGACCATAACATGAAACTGAGCAAGAGACTTGTTGGGAAAAAAAAAGGTGTGAGGAAATATAATATTTCTTTAGTATGAGAGTTGTGGATGAACGGAATTGAGTTATGTGGTCCTGAATGTGGACAGCACACAGGAGTTTAATAAGTTGTATCTAGGTAGAGAAAGTTTACGACACGAGTAAAGAAATCCCTATCCATAATGTGAATAAAGGTAATTATGAATAGGTAATTTTACACACACACACACACACACACACACACACACACACACCACACACACACACACACACACACACACACACACACACACACACACACACACACACACACGGGGTTTCATCCTACACACAATAACTCCGTGCATGACAAGGAATCACGAAAGTCTAGGCTTCAACTTGTATTAGAGCAACGACTCGGTAATACGCTGGTGTCACAAGGATTTTCAAGTTCTGAGAGAAAATGTAACCCAGTTGGGGGGGGAGGGGAGGTGGGGACAGTTTCTTACCACTGCTTTGGAGAAGTTAGTGGAGGCAAGTCAGAGAGAGAGAGAGAGAGAGAGAGAGAGAGAGAGAGAGAGAGAGAGAGAGAGAGAGAGAGCCTGAATGCTTACGTGAGTTTTGAGATAGTTCTCTCTCTCTCTCTCTCTCTCTCTCTCTCTCTCTCTCTCTCTCTCTCTCTCTCTCTCTCTCTCCTCCGTTGGACGACTTACATCTATCACACGTGAACTGGTAACCTCTACAGGAAATTATCGATCCAAGTATAAGAAAAAAAAGGAAATCTATGAATCATATCTTTTGGACTGAGAAAAATTTCAAACTTGTGGAAGGCATTGAAGAAATTAATTCTAACCAAGAGGTAAATGCTGAGAGGGGCCAATAATCCGAGCGGGGGGGGGGGGGGAAATATATTACATCCTGTGGAACTATTAGAACTGTGGATTTTAAAAGAACTTAAGGGTCCATTTAGAGTCTTTCCCGTGTATGTGTGTGTGTGTGTGTGTGGTGTGTGTGTGTGTGTGTGTGTGTGTGTGTGTGTGTGTGATTTTCTAGGGGGTATATGTTATTGCATGGTATCCCTGTGCTAGAAAACCACTTCAACTCGTATATTGAGAACAGTGGTGGGAAGCTTTGTGATAATGACCGTAACTAGATTCTGAGAGAAATTCAAAGCGATAAAGTAAATTTAGCGACAAATTCCAGTAAAAGCAGGCTCTCAGTGACCAGAGATTACCGGGTTAGTTATTAGGTTGGAAAGTATCGGCACCAAGAAGGGAAAGTGGGTAAGCCTTTCCATTCCAGCAGTAAGTATAATATTACCATATCTAAAGTTAGAACGACCAAATGGGTTTCCCATTTTCATGTGGCCATCTGAGATGACCTTTCTTTACCAGCGTTGATGTGAGGACACCCGAATGTGACTGGAGGATTGGAAAGGATTGTCCTCAGTACCTCGTGGGCATGGAAGGGTTTGGAAGTGACTGAGGTGTTTTCCTAAGCCATACTTACTCACTGCAGCAAGATCACTGGTGAGAGAGAGAGAGAGAGAGAGAGAGAGAGAGAGAGAGAGAGAGAGAGAGAGAGAGAGAGAGAGAGAGAGAGGAGATCGTGTTGGTGTCGCCTTTGGCTTAACTTTTTCCTCTTTTTTTTAGTTTGTTTTTCTGTTGAACTCTGAGTGAAGATACAGTCGTTTACAAATCATTCCAGCTACGAGTGCTTCCGACGAGGGTTTGCTCAAAAGGAAGGGCCGGCGCAGGGAAATCTAACGTTGCAAAGACCGTGTGGTGTGAGTTCCGTGTTGGGTTATGTGTGGGATGGAGATATTGCGTGTGAGTAAAGTGAAAGCCAGCAGCCCACGTGTGGGTGAGGCAGAAAGATAAGACAGCTGCCTAGGCCTAGGGAGTGAGTAATATACCTTCCTGGTCGATGGCTGCCCATTAGCTACGAGCGAGAGGGGTTCCTACCTACGAGTACCTTCTACGAGATTTTGCCCAAATGGCCGGGCTAGCGCGTAGCGTTCACCACAATTCTTCTTGTTGTACAACAGTGTATCTCTTTGCCGCCACATTCATTACTGAATCATTTGTTATGGGTTCATCTGAGAATGTCTTTAACCATATATCAACATTTCTCTTAAATGTTCCAGTATTTTCTCCATGCATGTTTCTTGATTCTCCCGGTGATATATGAAACAGGCTTTCGAGCTTTGTTGTTGGTCTCTCATATATTGTTGTCTGATATTATGTGGTACGTTCCATGGTATTCTTGCAGACTTGATAACTCATTTTCGTCTATATTGGGAGAATTTTCAGTTCATGACGTCTTCCAATACCTCCTCGCCATGCGTAGATTATCGTGTCGTTTTTCTCCTCTTCCTCTGCTATATAGTCGCAGTTCTTTGAGTCTTTTACGGTAGATCATATCTTCCAGCCCTCGATTTTTCTCGTGAGGTACTATTAAATCCCTCTCGAACCTGCTTATTTCCATTTTGGTTGGTGATCATACAACACGACAGGATTCAGTCTTCCTTCTGATGCATACACTGATTGCTTCTCGTCAAAAGGTTTTCTCTCTCTTGTAGTTACTGAACATTAAGGGTTATGAGAGGACGTAGACTGGATTCGTACCTGTCTCGGGTTAAGAAGGTGAATGTGGATTTCTATTTACGTGCAGTCATTCTGTTTTCCAGTGAGCCAGTGTTATAATTGTGTGACGCAACGTTGCGTGTTTATTGTTGCCTGATTAGTGTCAGGATTTTGTTATGTGACTGTCAGGTCATAACAAGTGATTAAACCATTAAAAAAGTTGTAACGTGACTATCAAATGTTTGTTCAGCTGTGAATATATTATTGCATTCTATTATAGCTTATTGACTGGAGGTTTTATATATCTATATCTATATCTATCTATCTGTCTATCTATCTATATATCTATCTATCTATCTATCTATCTATATATATATATATATATATATATATATATATATATATATATATATATATATATATATATATATATATATATATATATATTGAAACGTCCTACATTGCCAAGAATAAACATGGAAAACAGCATTGAAAATACAGTTTTCATTCTTTCTGTGTCTGTGAAAACACAGTAAAGGAAACATAAACGAACAATAAGAAATTAGTGGAAACCAATACGTGCGCTAAAGATGGAAGGATGGAGTGAAAATGATTTTGAGCGATCACGGTCTGAACGTGCAGGAGGGTGGAAGGCGTGCACGGAAGAGTGAATTGGATCGATGCGGTGAACTGGGGTTAACGTGCCGTCAATGGACTGAACTAAGGCATGTAAAACGTCTGGTATATACCATAGAAAGGTATGTGGGGCCTGGTTGTGGATAGGGAATTGTGTTTCCGGTGCATTACACATGACAGCTAGAGAATGAATGTGAACGGATGTGGCCTTTCTTCGTCTGATACTGACGGTACTTCGATAACGCGGGGAAACGGCGGGCAAGTATGATATATATGGCTGACGGTGGGTGAGGTCCTCCTGTGGTTATCTTGTGCCCACCTCAAGAGCAGCAGCCCTACTACAGCAGAATATCGACCCTCTGGTATCACCTTGTCAGTATGAAGCATTTCGGCTAGAGAAAGAAAAAGCCTTCCTTTGAAGGGGAGTGAACTCTCCCGTCTCGCTACTACCACTTCAGATTCTTTTATCAAGAGATCAACGACCACCAATCGTAAATGAAATATGGAAATTCCAATATTGTAGCCATTTTTCCGATCAGGAACAGGACTTAGGTTCGAGATGAAGGATCCAGAAGCCGTAGGAAGGATGCTGTCAGGTCATTCTCCTGCAGAATGACTAAATCTGTGAACGCACAGTTTGTCGTGAAGGCTGAAACGCTTTCTGTATTTTGTGTCTCCTGGGACATTCACTCGTGCCTTAGGAAGTCTTGTAGAATTAGCCAGACAAGGACCAAAACCTTGCCTCTAACAGTAGGAATTGTACTACTGAGTGAAAAATGTGCCAGACTGTAAGCAGCTTACTGGGCTAGGTACTGAGGCATATGCCATTCACTCCCACAAAGGCGTTGCTACAGGAGCAGAAAAAACTGGCCAGTCAAGATGTGACGGAGGTGAATCGCAGTAACGAGAAGACGGGCTTCTCTCTGTTACCGACACCGATTCTCCTCCTCACATAAGACAGGTAGGAGCTGCCTGATAAGATCATCACATGCAATGGACATCCGCCACTACATACCACTTTCAGTATCACAGGAAAGAGGAGGCGATCGTTACTGTCACTAAAGAAAAGGTAATCTTTAGCGAGGTGAGAAAGCTTGTATACTCGAGGTGCAAGAATAAGCCTGGACCAAGCCACGCAAAAACAGCGAGAGACACCCCCGCACACAAGACAGGAAGCAGAGCACGAGAAATGCAGCAACGCCACAGAGCCCTGAAGGACAGCCGATGAAGACCTGCCTCGGCAACACCTCTCGACCTGTTCAGGAGAGACGCTCAAACAGACCGGTATCACTCGCGCCGCCACGCTGAGAACAACAGTCCGAGATGCCAGGGCAGACATTTAATCTCATGAGGACAATAATTAGGAGTTTTCCATCAAAGTTTTAAGAGGATTCGGAAGCCCTCGACAAAAGCCCGGCCGCGGCTGACCCAGAATCAGCCGCACGAAAGTCAAATTACCACCATCAAAGAGATTTCACCCGAGGCTCGTATCAGCATAACTTCCTCACTTCCCACCTCGCAAAATACGGCAGAGAAAACGAAACCCTCCCGGTGGTATGCTGCACGCCACTACCGTCCACTACACCCGGAGAGGGAGATGGGCGCCACCACCACCACAACCGAGTACTCAGTGTGGTGTGCGGTGGACTCGACTGGATAGAGATAGGAAAAATCCTCACCAACAACGCACTAATAAAGTTAAGTAAAACCAAGATGGGAAATTATACCTCACTTAAACCACATCAGATAAAGGAAATGTAATGAAAGTGCGAGGGAATTCAAGCGAAATGGTAAGAACCACATCTAATAGCCTGGATTAATCCAGTTTTCATACGTCTTCGAGAGATCATGACTAGAGGAAGTAATAAGAGGATACCAAGTTCATTCCCAATATGGGACCATTGACAACAGACATGGAGCAGTACCACTGATGGGACGGCAGGATATTTCCCACCAGCCCCGTTCCCCTGGAATGGTTCAACACTGCAGGTTAAGGTGGTGAGGACTTGGCTTGGCCAGATAATGAAGTTCCTTCAAATTATCTGTACAATGTCGGTTTGGAGAGCATGACTTGGTCGCTATAATCCCTATTCCTTCATCCGGGGGATTGCAGAATGCTGCCACCTCCTTCAGGAAGACAACTAGGAACAAAGCTAAAGCACAGGGTCTTTCTGCTGTTACTTCATAGGAAAGAGGGAGGTCTGCTTAGCACTAATTCGCCAGACATACTCCAGCAGTGATTTATCCTGTTTGCTCTTTAGACGTTGAGTTGAACTTGACATGGAAGATCATGTGAAAGCGATCACTCCGACTCTTCTCAACAAGGTGGACGGCTTTTCAGGAGGTGGGAGACAGCGATGGCGACCGGATTTCCCCTGGGAGTCTTCTTGTTATTCAGAAATCTGTCGAGGGGTTCCAGTCTGCCCGAGGGAGCCGTCGACCACCTGACAACCAGAATTCACCCTGCAGGACAATCGATGATAGCCTGAAGTACAGGAAGATACACATCGACATACGTCACCCTGGTGGTCAAATGAATGCCCAAAATACGTCATATAAGAAAAGCAGCTTCAAGTTCAGTTGAAACGATGACCAAACATTGCAAACTTGGTTCAACACTAAAAGACCAGTGCCAGGGTCAAGAAGGGACTCAAGGAGGCCAGTTGCATCTCATGGTTGCAGTCCCTGTCCTTCGTAAATTCAAGAAAACCTTCATTATTGGTATAGGAACAGGTTCACAAGATTGTGAGTGCGGCAGCCCCAGCCAGTCCCATTCAACTTTGATGGTAAACTCTTAATTTGCTATTGATTGATTAGACAGAAAACTCATGGGAACCATCATTCGAGATAGAATTGTAAACCATTTAGAGGACCACCACTTACTAAACGACTCTCAGCATGGTTTTTGACGAAATCGTTCATGACTGATAAATGTGCTTGATTTCTGTTACGCTATAATCAACATGTATGATGAAAGTAAAGCAGTTGATGTCATCAATCTAGATTTTCAAAAAGCACTCGATAAAGTTCGGCATCAAAGGTTACTACCAAAAACTCACATTTTCTGTCGAAAATTGATTTACTGGCTATAAACAAACAGTTGTGATGAATGGTCAATCCTCAGAAAGGTTAGACGTAACAAGTGGAGTGCCACAAGGGTCAGTCTTGGGACCGTTTCTCTTTCTCATATATATTAATGATATTGACAATGGGCTGCATTGCAGCATATCAAAATACAAAGCTAGGAAATGAATTTACAAATGAACTTGAACATCTATAGCTTCAAAATGACGTGGACAAACAGATAGACTGGGCTCATAGGTAGCAAATGAATTTGAATATGAACAAATGCAATGTTTTACATAGCAGCAAAAACGAAAAGGCAAGCCACAATATTGATTCTGTTTAACTGCAGAGGAAGATAAACGAAGAAAAATATTTTGGCGTGATAATCTCCGGTGACCTAATACCAAGTAAGCAGTGTACAGATGTAGTGGAAAGACGATCAAAGTTCTTGAATTCATAAGTAGGGCCTTCAGACTTACGTCACGGGAAATCACCCTTACTCTTTACAGTTCATTTGTTCGTCCACATCTTGAAGACTGTGTACAGTTTTGGTCACCCTACCGACGTAGAGAAATTGTAGCGTCGCGCTATCAAGATGATTCCTGTACTGAGAAACAAATCCTGCAAGAGCAAATTATACGACTTGAACGTATTTAGCGAAGAAAAGAGGAGGTTACGAGTTCTTCTAATAATAGCATTGAAAATTCGGTTAGCTGTAGGCTGATGTGGTGTTTAGAAAAGGAAAGAAAAAAAAAGTATCGTTTCCATTCCAATTCGGATTCTAAAACCTGAAATGAATAACAGACGCCTTTGTTAACGATCGAAACTGTCATCAGGACCTCTATTGCTTAGCATGATCACCTGTTGGCAATTGTCGTCGATTGAGAGCCTATGACATCACCTGGAAGCGTTGCATCATAAAGAAGCTGCATTTCAGTCTTTGCCGGGGGCACTGACCATCTTCCTCATAGACTTCCTTGCGAACAAGAACTTCAGGTTTGGCTGGAGATCAGTCTCACTGCAGGAGAGCTTGGTAGAAGAGGTCCCACAGAGAGGTGTCCCTCAGGTAAGGCCTTTCTGCGCATCATCAGTGATATCGTCAGGGCTGCACGTATCATAAGACGTCTTGTGCTGTCTGCATGTGGATGCTCTTACGCGTTATTGCCACGTGGGAACTGTAGTCGACGTACAATTTACGCAGTCTTGGTACCTTAGTACCTCAGTAGAACACATACCACGGTAAAAAGAATTTCCCTGAGTAAAATTGTGGCCATGTACTCCCTCCAGTTGAGGAGAAATCTACAGCCAACCCTGAGGATGGACTCACTGCAAGTCATCAAGGAGGCGAAGTTTTGGGGGCCATATATTCAACCTAAGACTGACGTAGATGTCTTACATCAAACAACGGAAAGTCGAGGTCGCTAGTAATCGCTTGATGATCTGTGGGTGCTCTCTCTTGCGACGTGAGGGGACACACCGCAAAACTCCTGCGCTTCTGTACCGAGCGGTTGTACGTAATAAACTGAACTATGGATGTGAGGCAGGTTCATCAACATCACAAGAATTCTCACGACGGTGGATTCCGTCCACAAGGCTTTCAGTATCTGCACTGCAGGCCTTCGACCTCCCACTGTGCAGTATATAGGGGGTACAGAAGCACCACTGAGCGTCAATATGAACCTGATTTTCTACACGAGATGATAAGAAAAATCTTGATTTCCCAGAGGTGAGAGAATGAGAGATTACATCTCAGACTGAGTCTCCGCAAGATTCGACCTGTTGGGAAGCCCCTAGACCCCGCCATGGACAAATTCAACACAGCCACGCAGCAAGAACTTGGCTATAGCGAGGAAAAGGGAAGACACTGAAGCAAAGATTCCTAGAACAGACTTCGAAGCAGAGAGTCTCAACAGAGGCGGTGAACGATGGCTCCAAATTCGATAACAGGGTAGGATCTGTGACCGTGAGCGGTAGGAAGGCAATTATTTTGAGGTAACTTACCTCCTGCAGCTTAAGTCTTCAACGCTGAGCTCTATGTCTTTCTATCAGCAGCCGAGATGACGAAGGATAGTCGCGTCATTATATATTCTGGTTCTCGCAATTCATTACAAGCCGTCGACAGATTGAACTCATCACAGCCAGTAGTGTGTGAAATGTAAGACTGCCTTGTATTGGTGCAACTCGACGCAAGACAATAACTCTGCGGGGTTCCTCCTCATATTGGCATTTCTGGGAACGAACGGCCTGATCACCAGACAAAGGCAGCTGTGCCCACTTGCTTTGATGCTCGTTTTCCTCTCCCACACAGGGTTAGGCAGCCCTAGGTAAGAGACTGTCTGCTCCACAAATGGAGGGAAGAATGGAGGCACACCAGAAACAATAAGCTGCGAGAGATTAAAGAAGACCTTGGCACATGGGTGACGAGTGTTCCCTCCAGCCGACAAATAGAAGTGGTTCTAGCAAGGCTGAGAATCAGACTGGAAAGGGACAAGCAGGAGACCAACCTTCACTCCGTGAAAGGTGACTCCACTCCACTTACCGTGTCTTCTGATATGGAGACGTACGTGGTGTTTGAAGGATCAAGAACCGAGCCGCTTATATCTTTGTATAACTCGAGAGTGCGCTAGAAGAATGTTGTGATATACCTGTTGTTTGCTTTCCCAAACGACACTGGTGTACTATGCAAGGTATTATATATCATTCAAAGTATTTCATTGCTACAGTTGAGAACATATATCAGCGGTTTATATATGATATACTTTCTAAGAGAATATACACCGCTAATGATAACATATGCTGACGCGGCAGGTGATTGCAAGTGATTAATGCTCGAGAACACTTAACTGAAATCTCTGTATACAAGACGACTGAATTTGCACCGATTTTTTTTCTTAAAGATGACGGATGGACACTGTGGCCACAGACCAGTGGCTCCACCAGGTGTCGTCTGCAACGTAATGGAGGGTTGCGAGCGTTTATTTCAGCAAATAAAGTTTATAAGATTTTAAACGCCAAAATATGAAACTTACACTATCGTTTTTCTTTCTCTTGAGTATTTCGTGTGCTGTTATCATAGACAATAGGTAGTTCATTACGTCATTGTTCCATCACATTGGTTTGGTTGTGAAGAATGACCGACCGTCTAATGCGCATTGGCATGTGTTCCCTCTGAGTGCCTTGCTGAGGCTTACCCAAGCTACGTCCATATCGTTGATGATGTCATCCTTATTCATCTTATCAGGATCAGTCATGTTGAAACATAACTCATTAGGTGCTTTATCGGTGACCACGCTCACCACACTTTAACAACAGCATTTCAGTCCAGGGTATGGATGGGGAAATATGTAGCAAACCCGCGGAGGTTCGTATCCTGGCAACAGCAACATTCGGTCCACAGTTAACTCAGCTGTTTATCCCCTCTAAGGGCTGGTTGATGAAATGGGTAACTCTCTTAAGCTAGGATATATATATATATATATATATATATATATATATATATATATATATATATATATATATATATATATATATATATATAGAGAGAGAGAGAGAGAGAGAGAGAGAGAGAGAGAGCTTAAGGTGCGTCTGTTGGCGGTTTTTCAGGGAAAACAAGAACACTCGAAAAAGAATCGTCTTGAAATAACCCCCCCAAAAAAGGAAAATAATTTGTCAACGGGTCTGCAGAGTGGTTGAAAATCCTGTGTGGCAGTTGCAAACGAACGTGGTCGACCAGACGTAAGCCGAGGAGCGTGGAATTATTATCTCCTGTGAGGTGTTGAAGAAGAGGACACGAAAAGTGGAAATCCACGTAAGACGGATTACCCGCCTCGGTCCGTCGGTTTCCAAAAGGGGCAGGAGGTGAGGAGAGAGATCATTTCCAGGTCTGAGGAATGAATCACCTGCACCTGGGGACGAGTTGAGGTTAATAAAGGACTTCAGAAACGTAGATAAACTGTAACAAGAACATACACCATGGAGGAGAGGGGACGGTAGAAAACCGACTCGTGATAACGTGGGAGGAAAAGGACAGAGGTGGAACAAGCAAAGCAGAGAATAATTTAGACTAGTTCCATCTCCCCTGCCATTCTTGTTTGAAGGTGAGAGTGGAGATGGAGGCGACATTGTGGAATAAACAGGTAAAATGCTAAGAGAAAACATACATTAATTTGTCGTAGACAACAAATGTCGGTAGTACTAATGAGTCTGGAGGCAGTATGAACATCCAAGATGATGTGTTGGAAGTTAAATCTGGATCGTGTAGACAGGTTGGGTTTCGCACACGTAACTCTGACAGAATGACTGAACGTAGTCCGGAAGGAAGTAGATCAGTTATGGTCTTTAACCTAGAGGGTCAAAGTAAACCGAAGAGGGATAGGCGTCAAGAACAGGATAAGAAGAGGATAGGGTTATACTGTACTGGAAGAATGAAATGTATGTTAAAAGTAACTTCTAAAGTTGGGATTAAACAATGAGGACGTTGTTAGGCTGGCCTACAAGCCGTCAGACAGTGGGAAATTCAAAAATGGTGTATGTAAAGGGAGGTCGTAGGAGAATATCTTGCAGAAGGGAGTACAACATGCCACCAGCTCATTGGTAGAAGAGGCAGATTCCCATCAAATGTATCACCAGAGGCGATAGTAATGAAGAAGGTAAGTGCTAAACATGATATATGCAAATACCGATGGACTAGTGAGGTGTAGAAGAGGACATTTAAGGATCGAGAGGAAGAGAACGAGCCACACATCACTGGAACAACCGATGAACATCATGGACTTACCTGAGACTGATCTCAACAGGTGTACAAGATCACAGAGGTGTCCCTAAAGAATAAAGAAAACAGAGGAAGGAGGAGGCCTAGCCCGACTGATGAGTAAAACTACATAAGAGGTGTGGGCAAGTGGGCATCGTAGCCAGCATGTTCTCGGGAAGTTAGTACAACAACAGACAAAGTCTGTATAGTAACCTTCCTGGTGTATACACTGTATAAAAAAGTATCTTACCACCTTTTGTGTGAAACAATATGGCAGCCCGGACGAAGGATTTTGAGAAACGCCCTTGCCTTCATTATATTGCAATATACAGATTACTAGCGAATTTTTCTGTCATTTCTCATAATGAATGTTATGCTGATTTCATATTTCGATGGAGGTGACTATACTGCTGGGCTACCACATTCACCGTTACCAACCCTACCGAGACAATATGATCGTATTGATCATTCCGAAATTCATTGGACCCACCCGGAAAGATTTTTTTTTTAACCCTGTGTACAACCCTCCACGAAAATGGAAGAGGGCAATCAAGTTTTGGAGTGAAAAAACGGCGAGGCAATCCGGATGATAAAGGAAGCGGCGAGGGCAGCCATGTAGAGCGGTGGTAAAGTTTTTATTCTGCGGAACCTCACTTGTGCGGGGTAAGACTGGGATACCTCAGAACCACACGGGGTCGGACATGTGTGGAGATCCTTCTATACCGACATAACTCAGAGGTCATTAGGGTTCGGATGGTGGGCGGATGTATCACTAAAACTGAATTTACTTATCGCGTTCGAAAGACCTAGAGATACCACTACTACCAGCTAGGGAGAGGAGAAACACCTTGGACAATAGTTATATAAAATGCTTGAAGTGAGGAAGCTCACGGAGAACCTTTACCCACATACACACACACACACACAGCTCACGGATCAGACGGCATCTCGTCATTTGTTCTCAGACTGCACGGAGGCCCTTGTTGTACCTCGAGGTCATGTAGAAGGAGATCTCTTCCGGCGAGGAGAATGTTCCAAACAGGATGGAGGGGACCCAACACAGTACTAATGGTCACAAAAAGAGACAAAGGACCAACCTTAGATTATGGGCAAGAATCCCTTACGAGAATGATTAAGAAAATACCTAGGAAGCAGTTTGGAAGGTACGCGACTGCTACGTGGCAACTAAATGAGAGATAACGTGGAGTCTAATAGAGACTGTATGTTGCTCACCTACGCGGGTTATATGACGGAGTAAGCAGAGGATGGGCAGGCAGAATATACAATCTTGGACTACCAGAAGACCTTTGATACAATCCTTCACACAAGACTGATAATGAAGCTAAACATACAAGATGAGGTTAGAGGAAGTTCACTCATATGGAGTGACGTCCACCTAATTGGCAGCAGAGAAATTAAAATCGCATGTAAGCGAAGACGCCTGGAGCGGCGTCCAGGGTGACAAATGGGGTTCCTCTGGGGTCACCTCTGGGGGGCATTACCGTTTCTGATCTACGTATGATTTATTAGACGAAGCTTGTTGATGACATGAAATGAACGAGAAGCAACCGTGGACCGTGAAATACTGCAGAGAGATCCGGACAAGTACATCAGCGGTCGAACGAGTGACACTTATTTTCCTATACCTGTTCGCTGTTTCTCGTGTTTGCGAAGTAGCGCCAGGAGCAGAATGTAAACGGCCTTAGTTGCTCTAATCCACTGTCATACACTGTCTTGGATAATACACCGAAACCAGGGCCCCCTGTTCACAGCCAAGCCCAAAAGACCTTTTCGTGGTTTTTCCTGATCGTTTCATATGCCCTTGTTCAACCCTTTGACGGCACGTCGCCACCTGTATACCAAATCATTCCCATTTTATCTATCCCATGCACGCGTTTCACCCCCCTTCATGTTCATTTCTCGAGAACTCGAAGCCTCTTTCACTTAACTCTTCTATTCTCATCTCGGCCTTCTCCTACCCCTCGCCTCTTCCACCTCTGACAAGTACATCCTCTTCAGTCTTTCTTCTCTCATCCTCTCCATGAGTCAGTACCATTTCAGAACAACTTGTTCAACTGTCTCACTCATACCTCAGTTACTACCATAAGCACACCTCTCACTTACATGGTCATTCCTTACTCGATTGACCTTCCTCACACCACATATTATCCTCAGGTATTTCATTTCCAACACATCCACCTTCTTCTTTCTTCGGCATTTAGTTGTCCCAGTCTCTCACCCGTAGAGCTCCGTCGGGACTATTATACCATCAGACATACCCATATTTGCCCTTACAGAAGTCACCTCTTTTTCCACACACGCCCCTCAGTGCACCCAGGACTCTTGTCCCCCCTCACCCATCCCGTGGTTCACTTTAGCTCCCATAAGTCGATACGCTGCCATGTCCACTTCGTTATTTTACTTAAAACACTCCACAGGCATTAGGTTCTCTCCATTCAAACTTACACTCAACACAAACTGTCTCGTGACCCTGATAAACCTGATAACTCTCAACTTCCTTTCACATATTTTCCCAGGTTCTGGCACCAGCTTCTGCAGTTTCTCACACGAATCCACAACCAGAGTTTCACCATCTGCAAACGGCAAATGACTTACCTCACAGGTCTACCCACTCCAACCCAGCATACTGAAGACCCGCCCCTCTCTCCATTATCCTTGTATTTACCTTCCTTACCACCCCATCCATAGGCAAATGGAACAACTATGGTGACATCGCAAACCCTTGACACAGATTCATATTCACTTTCAACCGTTTATCCTCTTCCTTTTCAACTTACACACCTTACGCAAATACGATTAGAACTCTTCATTGCATCTAATAGTTTTCTTCCCACACCATATATTATTTGTTGGAATTTTCTACAAGGCATGTTTACCAACCTTATTATACTCCTCCTCCAGATCCATAAGTTCCTCATTCAAATCCTCTCTTTTCCATGTATTTCTCAACCAAATTCTTCAACGCAAACACCTGACCCACACATCCTCTACCACTCCTGAAGCCATAATGCTCCTCCAGTTTGATACCTTGTACATACCACCACCTCTCTTTCAGTCACCAATTTCCTGTATCAAATCTAACCCTGAAAACTTTAGTCGTGAAGATGGGAAGGAGTTTAAACAGACTAGACGCTGAGTACCATACAGGAGGAAATTGAACACTGGAGCTGTGCTGAGAGGAACCTACAAGATAATATCACGCCCAAATTGTCAAGAGAAGAGCACGTCAGATGGATCGTGAGAGAAACAAACTTTATTTCGGTCTGTGGCAAAAGTCGCCTCAAATATTCTGACGATGAAATGTTTTGGAAGATACATACGATATACATTCGCGTTGACCTGGCATGTACAGCATCAGTCATGTCTCCTCACTTGAATATATATATATATATATATATATATATATATATATATATATATATATATATATATATATATATATATATATATATCTTTTTCATACTGTTCGCCATTTCCCGCGTTAGCGAGGTAGTGTTAAGAACAGAGGACTGGGCCTTAGAGGGAATATCCTCACCTGGCCCCTTTCTCTGTTCCTTCTTTTGGAAAATAAAAAAAAAAAAAAACGAAAGGGGAGGATTTCCAGCCCCCCGCTCCCTCACCTTTCAGTCGCCTTCTAGGACACGCAGGGAATGCGTGGGAAGAAATCTTTCTCCCTTATCCCCTGAGAGAGAGAGAGAAAGAGAGAGAGACAGAACTGCTGGAA
Organism: Panulirus ornatus; assembly: GCF_036320965.1. Lineage (NCBI taxonomy): Eukaryota > Metazoa > Arthropoda > Malacostraca > Decapoda > Palinuridae > Panulirus > Panulirus ornatus. The sequence goes on along the minus strand of NC_092230.1, from coordinate 27,560,735 downwards.
AAAATTCCAATGGAATGCAACATAAGTGACATGAAATGAGTTACGGAAAGAGGTTGGAAGTCCTCCATTTACCCATAATGGAAGAAAAGAATAAGAGAAGCCATGATGACGGTATGAAATGGTCTGGGAAGACTCGGACACATTAATACAGAACGGTTCTTTAATAACAGAAGAACCCAGAACAAGAGGGCATAGCGGGAAGTTAGGCACAAGAAGTTCGTTGGGGGATGAGGGAAAGTATTTCTTCTGCAGCGGAGTTGTGGATTCGTGGAACTAGTTACGAGGTGGGTGGGGGGGAGTAAATGCGACCACCATTCAAACCTATATTACGAAGAAGAAACACAGACGAATGGCTGAATCTGGCAAGCGTAAAGCTCCCTCCCTTCTCCTACTCACAAGTAGTTAATAAGAAATGATTGATAGCATAGAGACATACACGTGCCCCATACTTACGCGAGCACGCACACACACACACACACACACACACACACACACACACACACACACACACACACACACACCACACAGTAATCTTACAACGGAGTAACTCACCGGACTTGACGTGTACGGAGACAGCAGCATAGCCGCCTGTGTCAGGGCGACAGCTGTACCTGCCTGAGTCCCTGGGCGTCACGGAGGACAGCATCATTCTGCTCACCGTCTTGTTCGGGGTCTTCTCCGTCTGGGGAGAGAGGGGAAACTCCTCTTTAGTCAACCCTGTCTAAAACTTCACATCCTTCATATAACATTTTGAATATCCGTAAGTGCTTATATTCCCTGGCTTAAGCTAGGGGATATATATATATATATATATATATATATATATATATATATATATATATATATATATATATATATATATATATATATATGTATATATATATATATATTTCCAAATAAGATGGCCTTGACTGGGGCATTCTGTTGCCCGTGTCGTCTCAGCTAACATGATATAACGAATATTCCCTAAGCACTGGTGTTGGTGCATCATACATGGCAGCTGGAGGATAGACGTGTGCAAACGAGGTTACTGACGCTGCCTCGCGTGGGTGGGAAAGGCAACTATAACGAAAAACATAGAAACAAATAAAACCACATGCGTTATACGCTAGTCACTATTACGAATTTTGCGTAAGAAGTGTCTAAAGAGGAGAGAGGAACAAATTACTTAATGATCGTGAGGAGGTTTTTACGTGTGATAATTTTTGGTGTCTAATGCTCTCGTATTTGGATCTGAGTAATGGGTTTTGATGAAGGTGGATATCGACTTGATCTAGAGTAATTGATTGTGGTGAAGAGAGAGGACAGGTCGAGTTGTCGGGCGAAACCAGTGGAGACTCAAGACCTTCTGGGTCACTCAACTTACCAGTTGTTGTTCTCCAGGTCTGGGAACACCCAGTTTACTTGTCCAGGTTGCAGAACTCCCAGAACACCTGTCCAGGACCCACAATACGCAAGGCCTCTGTCCAGGACCTAAAACACCTGGGACACTTATCTAAGTCTCCAAACACACACACACACACACAACACCTATCCAGGTTCCTAAACACCCAGGGCACCTCTCCATGTCCCAGAGCACCCAGAGCACCTATTGAGGACTCACAGTACGCAAGGCACCTGTCCAGAACCTAAAACATGAAAGGCTCCTGACTCAGACTCATTATTCCCTCTGGGGACCGGCCCATCCTCGAGGCTCGTGGACAATCTTCCTTCCATGCTGTGCTTGTGGTTCTCTCTCCCTCGGACCTGAGCTCATCCCTGGCAGGAGTCTACCGCCGGCTGCTCCACAGAAGCCTTTTCACAGTGCTAAGCCTTCATGCGAAATCCATTTCCTACTTTTGTCCTCCCTGATGATTAATCTCTCATCAGGTTCGAGTTCCTGTGATGGTTGGCTCTATTTCCTAACGTAGCTGGACGGTTTTCTTGATATATTTCGTTTATACGATGAAATCAGATCTGTTCGTTCTCTCATTTTCTGGGCCAATAGGTTTACTCCTCCCAGCTGAGAGAGGCATGGCCCAGTTTCTCAATACTGGCGATGGATGTCCTACATATCTCCTTCAGAGGCAGACATGTTTTCCACTTTCCTTCTCGTGACCTTTGCATCTTATTTGATGTTGAGAGTGTACGAGTCTGATTCCAATCAGGCTCTCCATACACATGCATACGACTCGACAGTGCTTATTTTTTTTTTCGTTTTTTTTATACTATAACGACAACTATCTGTGAATTCGGTAATTTATCTCTAATCCTTAACATGTCACGACATTCTGTCTCTGTCTGTCTGTCTGTCTGACACTCTCTCTCTCTCTCTCTCTCTCTCTCTCTCTCTCTCTCTCTCTCTCTCTCTCTCTCTCTCTCTCTCTCTCCTGGGAATCTGTGACCCTGGTCACCGTGCCTCAAAAATTCTCCTCTTGTGTAGACTTGTCTCCTTGATAAGGAAGTTGGCGTCGTTTTTCTAATCTCAATTTTTAATGAGATGACGAAGAAGATCTTACTTCTCTACCAATACACCTGACTGATTCTGGCGTCAACGTTAGTGTTAGGTTTTGTGAATACAGTCATCCCCCGAGAGCGACAGGCTAGACGAGGGTAGAGAACCCCAAGGCACTTGTACATCAAGACTCCAGCTGCCTCTCATGTTGCGATTCACCTACAGTTTTCTTTGGGCGTGTAAAGGACCTTCTCTGCATCCTCGGCGAGCCATCGCTTGGCTGGCGTTACCTTCACCATTCACTGGATCAAACCTTAGCCTTGACGGACCCAGATGCAGCCAGATGCTGGATCACGTTGCTGCCAGAAGGCAGGTTGAGTACCACTTCTACCTGCTGTTCTCTACGTCTCCCTTGCCATTTGACTCGTCCCACATGCTCTGAGAACCAGTGTACGTGTGGCATCAAAGTGGCTGACCAGTATGAGCCAAGCTGTAAGAGTTCTGTTTGGACGATACTCTGAACGTAATGAGAATGACATTTTTTTTTTCAAGCGGTCATACTTCTGTCAGTTGTGCAGCGGAATGAAAACTCTCAGCTCGTCAGGCTCAGCTGATGGGCAAAGCGGCTTGGTGGTATAACATTATCTGCCTGGAATAAAGGCAGGCGGTTGGTGTAGGGATAAGACCTGTGTGTGTGTCTTCTCCCTTTGGTGGTCACATATCTAGCGAGGACCGAAGAATATGAGGTTGCTGCTGAGGATCTCTTGAGTACGGCAGCAGGATACATAACAGCGGGACCAGAAACTACAACAACATTTTGTTCCAGTTGGGTCTGAGAGCCTGACTTTATGATCGTGCTTCCCAGTTCATCGAATCAACGAAAGATGAGGGAACAAGTAGGTTTCTGCTTCAGCGCCTCATCATAGCTGTCCAGTAAGGCAATGAAAGTTGCATTTTTAATTCACACTTCCTCTCCTGGGAACTTGAAGGACTTAACAATATATAATTTTGACCTGCCTTTTCAGTACTTTTTCGTGTTGTTTTGTAGTTAGCTCGAGGATAAAAAGCGACGAGTGACAGATGAATAAGACATTTCAAATAGTTTTCGGAAAATGAATCGATTCCGGACTGCATTTCATTGCCTTGTTTAACGCTCTGCGGTACCCACGCTCTACAGTGTATACTCAGGAGATGTTACGTGTATGTGTGTGTGTGTGTGTGTGTGTGTGTGTGTGTGTGTGTGTGCGTGTGTGTGTGTGTGTGTGTGTGTGTGTATTACCCACTTGTATGGTGCAGGGAAAGAGGTCTATCTCATGGGGCTGTACCTCTTGAACTGTTTTCAACCATCTCCCTCTTACTCCGCCTGCAGAGCCAGCTTCGTTACCAGCCTCCAGTGTGTCGAATGCTTTCTGGCGGTCCACATGCACACAGTTTGCCCGACCTTCTCTCCTGTATAAAATGGCTCTCACTCTCGCATATAAACCTAAAAGGTTTGTGATGGATGATCTCCATTAACTGAATTCGTGTTGTCTCTCGCTCACGCAGTTTCTTCCTTGCAGATGGCTCTCCATTTGCTTCCTGATTATCTTTTCCAGTGTTGTATACACTAGGCTCCTCAGAGGGAGGTTTACACGGGGAGAGAGATTTACACTCGTGTTGCTTCGTCTTATTTGCACTGGTTTCGTTTCGTCTTATTTACACTGGTATTGCTCCGTCTTATTTACACTCGCGTCGCTCCGTCTTGTTTACACTCGTGTTATTCCGTCTTTCAATATTGTGTTAATGTAATATAATTTTACTCTCATGTGTTATGCACAAACGTAGCCCAGCCTAAGCCAGGTAGCCATTCATCGATCTGCCCCGGGGAGAAGAATGAACATTTGGGCTGGCTGTGGGCCAACTGCCTCTCCTATGATGCTAACCCAGGCGGGATCGTGCGTGAATTATGGTCAGCGACGCAAATCACTACACCAGGGAGGTGTGTGTGTGTGTGTGTGTGTGTGTGTGTGTGTGTGTGTGTGTGTGTAATTGCTTCACACGATATGCAATCGGGTGCCGAGCGTTCGTCTTCTAACCCATGACCCCAACATGACCGTGGGTATAGGACCTTATTTCCAAGTAAGAAACAACATCTTCAAGAATTATAATACATAGATACAAAGAAGGTAGGATGTATTACAAACAGAAACGTGTGAAACAAAACCTGAGGTGAAAAAAACATTACAGCAGTTAAAAAAACACCTGTAAAAATTTTACGCGACCCCAGATAACAGAGACACACCTGTAGGTGCTGAAACACACCTGTCAGGTAAGGGAAGACACCTTTAGGGAAGAGATCACACTTGAAATAAGGGGGATATACCTGCAGGTGACTGGTCACACTTACAGGTAAGGGGGCGCACCTACAGGTGAGGGAACGCACGTAGAGATAAGGGAACTCGCTCACAGGTGAGGGAACACACCTGTAGATGAGGGAACACACTTACGGGTGAGGGAATGCTCTTGCTGGTAAGGGAACACACCCGTAGGAAAGGGAACACACCTACAGGTGAGGGGACACACCTACAGGTGAGGGGACACACCTACAGGTGAGGGAACACATATGCAGTTCAGGAGAGAACACACCTGCTGATGTAGTGACGAGCCCGGAGGTCAGGGAGGCAAGGTGAGGGTTATTGCCACACTCACCTGGAGGGCGATGCCTCCCCTGGGGGCGTCGTAGTCCAGTCTTGTGGCGCCCTGGTACCAGACGACGTGGGCGGGGCCCTTGTTGTACTGGTGTAGGATGGTGCACCTGACGGACAACACGCTGCCCTGCTGGATGTACCGCTCCTGGGCACCGTCAATATGGACCTGCGTATCTGGTAGTGATACTGACGTAATTATCATTGAAAGACACTAGGTATATCATTATTAATGTGTCAGTTGATAATTCATATGATATTTATTCGTAAACACATATCATTCATAATACCTTGAGATACATGTAGTGTGTCTGTGTGTGTGTATGTGTGTGTGTGTGTGTGTGTGTGTGTGTGTGTGTGTGTGTGTGTGTGTGTATGTGTATGTGTGTGTGTGTATGTGTGTGTGTGTGTGTATGTGTGTGTGTGTGTGTGTGTGTGTGTGTGTGTGTGTGTGTGTAACTGCCCAGTTCATACTGCATATTACACTCGTGGAACAACAGCTCGTGCACTTTTGCTCCTGGGAAAAATCAAATTAAACCTCTGTACACTGTCAGCATTTGCAGTCATATTTCTGACCTTGTGCTATTCATCCAATGCTCTGATAGCAAACATATATATATTTAATTTTCTCTTTATCTTTTCCGACATTTTTTTTTTTTTGCATGATTTCATATTATATCGCCTGGTTGCTCTATCTTTGTATCTTTGGAGGAACTGTTCCCTGTCGACATCATCAAACCGGTTTAGAAACTTGATGGGAGTGGTTGAATCACCTTTTACTCTTCTCTCTTCCGTGGTGGACACGTTTATGGCTTCTTACCTCTCAGCTCTCTTAATTTTGGTCCCATTTCAGTTGCCTTCTTCTGAACCTTCTCCATTAAGTCTTTGTGCTTCTTTAAATGAGGTAAATAATCTTGAGGAGCACATTCCAATTCTAGCCTAATGTATGTTGTAGATAGTTTGCTGACCATATCCTTATCCACGTACTTAACAGCAGTTTTACATTTGCTGGCAGATGGTTCGTCTGGTAGCAGGTTATGTACAATGTCAACTCCCGGGTCCGTTTCATGCAGATTCCTGCAGCTGGCATCAAGTCAGATGCTATTCAAATCGAGGCGTCCTCTCACTGTGTCCCATCCTCGTTACTTTGCATTTACTAAGGTTGAATTTCATGAATTATGTATGAGATCAACTATGAGTTTGTCTACCTTTCATTGCAAGCTGATGCAATCCTCATCATTCTCAACTTCCCTCATGATTATCCTTGGTTAGCCTTCCTGACTGTGACACATTCGCGGGCCGCCTAGGGTCGAGTGCATAGGTTCGAATCCTGGTTGGGACAGTCGGTCCACAGTCAACCCAGCTGTTCATCCACCCCTTTGGGTTGGTCGATAAAATGGGTACCTGGCTCAGGCTAGGGTATATATATATATGTGATGTCTCTATGGTTGTTTAATTTGTTTATGGATGGGGTTGTTAGGGAGGTAAATGCAAGAGTTTTGGAAAGAGGGGCAAGTATGAAGTCTGTTGGGGATGAGAGAGCTTGGGAAGTGAGTCAGTTGTTGTTCGCTGATGATACAGCGCTGGTGGCTGATTCATGTGAGAAACTGCAGAAGCTGGTGACTGAGTTTGGTAAAGTGTGTGGAAGAAGAAAGTTAAGAGTAAATGTGAATAAGAGCAAGGTTATTAGGTACAGTAGGGTTGAGGGTCAAGTCAATTGGGAGGTGAGTTTGAATGGAGAAAAACTGGAGGAAGTGAAGTGTTTTAGATATCTGGGAGTGGATCTGGCAGCGGATGGAACCATGGAAGCGGAAGTGGATCATAGGGTGGGGGAGGGGGCGAAAATTCTGGGGGCCTTGAAGAATGTGTGGAAGTCGAGAACATTATCTCGGAAAGCAAAAATGGGTATGTTTGAAGGAATAGTGGTTCCAACAATGTTGTATGGTTGCGAGGCGTGGGCTATGGATAGAGTTGTGCGCAGGAGGATGGATGTGCTGGAAATGAGATGTTTGAGGACAATGTGTGGTGTGAGGTGGTTTGATCGAGTAAGTAACGTAAGGGTAAGAGAGATGTGTGGAAATAAAAAGAGCGTGGTTGAGAGAGCAGAAGAGGGTGTTTTGAAATTGTGTGGGCACATGGAGAGAATGAGTGAGGAAAGATTGACCAAGAGGATATATGTGTCGGAGGTGGAGGGAACGAGGAGAAGAGGGAGACCAAATTGGAGGTGGAAAGATGGAGTGAAAAAGATTTTGTGTGATCGGGGCCTGAACATGCAGGAGGGTGAAAGGAGGGCAAGGAATAGAGTGAATTGGATCGATGTGGTATACCGGGGTTGACGTGCTGTCAGTGGATTGAATCAAGGCATGTGAAGCGTCTGGGGTAAACCATGGAAAGCTGTGTAGGTATGTATAATTGCGTGTGTGGACGTATGTATATACATGTGTATGGGGGGGGGGGGGTTGGGCCATTTCTTTCGTCTGTTTCCTTGCGCTACCTCGCAAACGCGGGAGACAGCGACAAAGTATAAAAAAAAAAATATATATATATATATATATATATATATATATATATATATATATATATATATATATATATATATATATATATAGTGTTAATTGGATGGCCTTGATTAGGGCCTCAACTCACCATGTCGTCTCAGCTAACGTAAAAAAAAAATCAGGAACACGCCCATCCCTTCTGGTTAGTCATGTGTATTGACCAAGAAGAACAATGGTCGCAGGACGGAGCCTCGTAGCACACCACTAGTGACCCAACTCGTTTCGAGAAGGCTCCTATGAGAAGCGTCATTTGTTCGTCTCTCCTAAGGTAACTTTCTAACCACAGAATTTATTCCTGCCGGAAGATCCAACTTCTTTACCCACGTTTTATGAGGAAGCATGTTGAACGTTTTCTGGTGGTCCAAGAAAATGCACTCCAATTATCTTTTCTCTTTTGTCTAAAACAGACACCAACCTCTCAGAGAAATTTACCTCAAAAACCATTATCGGCTTTGTAGACAGTGTTGTCCGTAGAGCCACTGTTAACGAGCAGAACTGACTCGAATTCCAGGTATTTCTTGAAATGGATCTCATTTTGTGTCAAGTGATTTCTCTATTTCGGGAAGGGATTTTGCAAGATACTTTCTTCCTTTCTTAGTCTCTCTTCCAAACGAAATACGTAATGGCATTATCCTTTTGGGTATTGTAATACTAACAACACTCTGTTATTCATCCTTGAAGAGTGTACTTCTGAACTTACACCTGTGCTTGCTCGTCTTCCTCATGGAATCATGCATTGATACATCCCATGCCTAAGAAGGGTGACCGTTCTGACCCCTCGAACTATAATCCTATTGCTTTGACATATACCATTTCCAAAGTCTTTAAATCCCTCTTCATCTCCCGTATCTTTAAAGAACTTGAATCTCACAGTCTTCTCTTTGATCATCAGTATGGCTTCCGTAAGGCGAGATCCAATGGTGATATTCTCTCCATATCTTACTAATGTCAGGTCATAATTCCTGAAAGATTTTGGGGAGTCTTATGTAGCGCTCTTGACATACTGAAAGCTTTCAACAGGGTAGGGCATAGGGCTCTCGTCTCTAGGTTCCCTTCTTTTGGCTTCCCTCGCTCACTTTACTCCGTCATATCTAGATTCCTCTCCGGCCGAGTTATCTCTGTGGTTGTTGATGGATCAACCTCTACCTCTTTCTCAGTAAACAGTGGTGTCCTTCAAGGGTTTTTCCTGTCCCTTACACTTTTTCTCTTCTTTATCTACGATATTCTTTCTTCCGCAAATGGTCAAGTGCACTCATACGCTGATGACGCAACAGTGCATTTATCTACATTCTTTAATTTCGCTCCTTCTCTCACTCGATCTGCATCTCGTCTCAGCACAACTTCCTCAGTAAACTGGACAGTATATCTCAGTGTTGATGACGAAATCTAGTTAAGTTTAATGTCTCCAAGACCCAGTCTCTGCCATCTCTCTATCGAAGATTCCTCACAACTTTCGTCTTACCTATGACGGTTCTGTAATTCCACCTCTTGACTCGATAAACATATTTGGTATTACTGTAACATCCACTCTTTATTGGAAACCCCACATTAATGAAATAGCAAAGTCTGCCTCCAAGAAACTGGGAATCCTGTTTAGATTTCGATTTTTTTTTCTTCAAATGAACAGCTGCTCCGTTTATACAAGGGACTGATTCGTCTTTGTCTGGAGTACTGCTCTCACATGTGAGGGAGTTCTAGATCTGCATCCTTACTTGATAGAGTCGAGAGTGGTCCCTCTTATTAATTCTTCTAGGAAAACTTCAAAACTTAACCTACTTTCCCTCTTCTCTAGATATTACTTTGATTTTTGCCTCAGAGAGCTGGCTGCTTGTGTGCCGTTTTGATAACTGTTTATTTCCCTACATCTCGAAGCTGTGGAAGTCTCTACCCTGTCATGTCTTTCCCAATAATTACGACCTGGTATATTTCAAAAGACTGGTTTTTCACTGACTCTACAATTTGTAAATACTTTCTCTTGTCTCTTCTTTTTCCCTATCGCAAAAATTCCTACATTTCAGTTGGGGTCCGGCCTTAATGTGGACTTTGGTCCGTGACTCGGGCCTTCAATTTAGAATCTTTAGAACTTATCGTATATTGGTGGATTTACTGGCTATCGATTTCTGATTTGGCTCTTATGCCTTGAATCGTTACAAGTCAGATATGCATACTTTACACAATATATATATATATATATATATATGTCTGTGTATGTATAATTTGAAATATATAGGTATGTATATGTGCATGTGTGGGCGTTTATGTATATACATGTGTATGTGGGTGGGTTGGGCCATTCTTTCGTCTGTTTCCTTGCGCTACCTCGTCAACGCGGGAGACAGTGACTAAGTATAATAAATAAATAAATGTTGGTTCTCATTTTTGAACAAATTAGGTTGTTACATAAATAAAAGATAAGAAATATAGATGTTAGATCTAGATACTCTCTGAGCTCTGTTGTGTTTATATATCAATGTATTTCTATGTATACATGGCAAGTCAATTATCATCATTTTTTCAAGTAGCAGAGCCTCACTACTCACTGTTGTCTGTGTTCTCCAGCTCATGCGCAAAGAATGGGTCGTCCATATTTTTATCTGTGAAAAGAAAAAGAAAGGGTAAATGAATAGTATGATAAACATCAGCAATAGATATATGATAAATGTGAGGATAGGATTTAAAAGCTTAAGTGAAGAAGATAAATGTATTTTGTCACTTCTGTGGTTGTCGTCTAATCTTGCAGTCGAGAAGTGGTCATGTTACCACATATGTATCTCCAGTGTTCTCATGTTTCACTTGCTGGAAAAAACAAAAAACAAAATGAAATACTCGTGAAGATAGATAAATGAATGCATTCATGAATGAAATAAAGGATGGTGAATGAAACAGGAAGAACCACAGGTACAGTCGACGTATCATACGACAGCAGACTGTCCTGGTTGTTGTTGATGGAGTGACAAAAGATTTGTGGTGTAGTGCACTGCGGGCGATGGTGCACTGCGGGCGATGGTGCACTGCGGGCGATGGTGCACTGCGGGTGATGGTGCACTGCGGGTGATGGTGCACTGCGGGTGATGGTGCACTGCGGGTGATGGTGAACTGCGGGTGATGGTGCACTGCGGGTGAGGGTGAACTGCGGGTGATGGTGCACTGCGGGTGATGGTGAACCGCGGACGATGGTGCACTGCGGACGATGATGGTGCAACCCTTGTGCACATCGGTACCATGCTTGGGGTACGATGACTTGGCCTTTGACCTGACCCTTATGAAATCAAGTTAAAGGCCAGGCCATCATGGCCAAGGGTCTTGACGTCATGCTGGAGGATCACACAAACGCCCTCAAAGAGGGGATGAGGAAGGGGGAGGGGTTAAGGATTTATTGCCAGGGACTGTCGAGGAAGATCTGCCCGAGAGCCATCTGCCTGACGCTGCCACGGTGCGCCTTCATGATCCCGACACAGTCCAATTTTCCTCCTTCCAGACACGTCGCCGCACCTCTTGGGAATTCGAAGGAATATGATATCGAAGAGAGGACGTCGTATTAAAATAGTCGTTCTTGGCGAACGGCAATAAGACTGTGATGAGTTGGGTAAATCTGACTGTCTTTTCATTAGTCACAGCTTGGGAAGCATTCCCTCTTTGAAAGCTTCAGCCATTACCAAGACAGATCCTCGTAAACTCAAACCAAGATCATCTGAACAGCGGCAACTTCCAAGCAGCCACAGCAGAATGGCTGATTGATGACCGATTCCAATTATCTCTCTCCATCCGGCCCAAGAACTGAGCAGTGTATTGCCCAGGATAAGGACTGGGGAAAAAATGGATGATTACAATTTGTGTGTTGTAGGGATATAGTCTTATACTCGTGTTGCTCCTCCTATGAACCTTGTATAAGGAAATTTTCTTAACCCTGCGACTGTATATACTCACCCCAGCTTCCGCCAGTTACCCGTTCATCGACAAATTTCAAAGAGGATGATGAAGAGGTGGGTTGGTTGTGAGCCGGTTTCCCGTGTTGGGAACTCGAACCCGGGCCCGTAACATTGCTAGGTCACAACTTTATCCACTACACTGCTGTGTGTGTGCAAGTGTGTGTGTGTGTGTGTGTGTGTGTGTGTGTGTGTGTGTGTGTGTGTGTGTGTGTGTGTGTGTGTGTGAAGCGTCGAACCGATACGTCAAGCAGTGATCTCTGGGAACCGCATTATTTCCTAGATCTTCATGTCTTCCAGAGACCAACGCCACAGACAGCCAGTTACCGCCGAGGTTGCCAGCAGCGTGTCTAACAAAGCGCAATGATCCGGTTAAACGTGGACTTCCCCCGGACACTTCGTGAGCCTCACTCGAAAATGAATGACCCAAAACAAATGGAAAAAGATCCCAACACTTTTGTAGTTGCTGTAGTCTTTTTCTTCTTCTTCTTCTTCTTCTTCTTCTTCTTCTTCTTCTTCTTCTTCTTCTTCTTCTAGACAGACGTGATTCGGTTTTGATTTTTTCATTTATTTGAGTGACGGCACAAAGTCTCGATCTCGACATCATTATTAGCTGCCGACATAGGCCTCCCGCCACTGCCAGAGACCCTACCAACCTCTTCGTCTCCGAGGTTGGCCATAGCTCACCCCACCACCGCGAGAGACGAGGTCAGCCTTATTGATCGGAAGGTCTGCAACCAGCATCCAGGCATAGCAAAGGCCATCCATTTGCTGCGAAGATGAACAAGGAACAGTTTCGCAGCGAGATCTATATTTAGAAGTAATTGATATGAAATGAACAGCAGCCTTTCGAATGGACTCAGCTAGAGTCTTCAATCAAGAAAGACTTGAACTGCATGGCGAAGGTCGCTGCATGTGACCCTCTGCTCCTGCCTCGTACATCTACATCTCGACCCTCATGGAGGATCTCATCCCCCGATGCAACATTCTCTGTACTCCAACATGATCGTCGAACCTGATACAACACCAAACCTGAAAGAGAAATGGCATTTTTCTGACATAAAGTCTCTCTATGACCACTTGCTGGAACCTTGGAAACCCCTCGTCTCTCCAACACATTGCCTCTTGAAGTCCAAACGGGAAACCAAGGGTTACGCAGTTAAGGATCAGAAACTGATGTGGGAACGCAGCTGTGACCTCCCAGTCACATGCTTCACTTAATTCACATCCTGCCGTTGAGGAGCAATATACAGCCAGAGACACGAGCGGGATAGTTAACCGACCAACCCAGCAGATCTGTAGTCCCGCCGAGCCTCCAGCAAACACCTACAGGAACGTGATCGATTTCCATTACTGTGCATTAATACTGCACCATCAAACTCACTGCTTCCCACGTAGTTACTGACAGCAATAGCCCGAGGCTCCCGTCTTCCTCTCTCTCTCTCTCTCTCTCTCTCTCTCTCTCTCTCTCTCTCTCTCTCTCTCTGGCAGAACTCAATAGTGTTTAAATGCTTCAGAACTCACAGCAGCCGGAGATATCAGTTACTGCCGGTCATGGCACCGGAACTAGGATGTCCTGGCCTTCATGACAGCAGGAGCATGATGTCCTGGCACTGATGACACCAGAAGTATGATGTACTGCCACGTATGGCAGCAGAAGTATGATGAGCAAGACAGGTCGACACACTCCATCCCCTTTTACACACACTGATAACATAGTGCTATAACAAAGATGAACCCTAATCACTGTTTAGCCTCGTGGTAATTCCTGTGTGCAGACCAGTGTCAGTAATTAACTGCTCGGTTTCAAAACACCAACAGTTTAAACCTGTAATAACACAAACGTGTTTGACATAATCGTATCCTCCACTCACTCCTGGAAATTCCAGATGATATATATGACAACATCTACTCTCCAAAAAGCAGAGGGTGTTGGTCGGTGCCTCTGTCATTTCTTAGCTGCTAATTCGCATCTACAGAGATATTATCCACTACAGTACAGAGAGCACCTCTGGTATATCTTGGGAGTGGCTCTACCTTCACCTCAGAAATACCCACAGTGGAATCAAAAGCCTTCCCTCTCGTTAGGGTTTTCTCCAACCATGCCTTTCTCCCTTGCTGTGTGGGTTGTTGTTCTCTCTCTGGTCTACAGGTATCATTTCGGCCACTACGCCCTCAAGCTGTCTTCGTGTACCCTTACCACAAAGGCTTAGCACCTGTGGCATACGTGTGATCGATGCTTCCCATAGTTTGTGTGTGGAGACCGACCATACGAGGGTCGGTTGTTGGGCCAACTTCTTCCCTTGGTGTTGGTGTGTGTGTGTGTGTGTGTGTGTGGGAGAGAGAGAGAGAGAGAGAGAGAGAGAGAGAGAGAGAGAGAGAGAGAGAGAGAGAGAGAGAGAGAGAGAGAGAGAGTGTGTCAGGACCCACCGTGGTACCATCTCGATAGTAATCAGCACAGATACTGGATATCACCAGTCACTAGGATAAAGCCCCACTGAACGCTGGATCTCACCAGTCACCAGGATAAAGCCCCACTGAACGCTGGATCTCACCAGTCACCAGGATAAATCCCCCACTGAACGCTGGATCTCACCAGTCACCAGGATAAAGCCCCCACTGAGCGCTGGATCTCACCAGTCACCAGGATAAAGCCCCCACTGAGCGCTGGATCTCATCAGTCACCAGGATAAAGCCCCATTGAACGCTGTATCTCACCAGTCACCAGGATAAAGCCCCCACTGAACGCTGGATCTCGCCAGTCACCAGGATAAAGCCCCCACTGAGCGCTGGATCTCACCAGTCACCAGGAAACTACAGCACGGGTGTCCCATGCCTCAAGCAATGCAGAGTCCTGGATGTCAGGTACAGTCACCGGTCCTTGGGAAGGCTGGGAATATTCCCAGACAGCTTCCCGGAGATCTACACTTACTAGCCTGACAGTATCGCTCACCATAAGCGGATGGAATCAGCGCTTGCGAGTTTTTATGTTTGCCATCATCCAACCCCGTCATTTCCCGTGATATTACAGGCAGAGGTTATTTGTACCTCATCCTGTAACCAATATATATATATATATATATATATATATATATATATATATATATATATATATATATATATATATATATATATATATATATATATATATATATATTGGAAGATAGCACAACTAAGTGTGATATCAACTAAATTCCTTTTTAAACCACAGGGAAATGAAACACGATAAGTACCCAAGTGCACTTTCGTGTAAGTTTACCAAATGGCGACCTAGCTGCGTCTCATCGTTGTATATCAAGTGACTGTTATATTTCTTTATTGTGTCTCCCCTGATGATGTGATAATTACACGAAAGTGTACTTGAGAACTTATCGTGTTTCATTTCCCTGTGGTTTAAAAAGGAATATATATATATATATATATATATATATATATATATATATATATATATATATATATATATATATATATATATATATATATATATATATATATATAATTTGGGATAAGAAAAAAGATAACAACTAGCAGTTAGATGATAATACTGATGATCAATGAAGATTACTATTGGGACCCATAAGCCATAGTTTTAGTATAACCCCTTAATAACGACTTAACAACCCAATTAGACTGATGGTTTGCCAAGCTTACCGTGGCCACTCGCTTTCCAGTCGGCTAAGCAAAGACCGATAACTTTCTTACATTAAATACCTACGTAAAGTGACATGAGACTCAATAGCATGAAAGTGACATGTTACACAGTAATAGAACATCGTAATGTACAGGTGGCAGCAGCACTGCTAGTATAGTCCGTCATCATGCATGGTTGACGATGCTAGACCATGTAGAAAGAGTGAGGGGTTGGTATCCTAGCCATATAATGACGTCGGTATTATCCGTAATACAATCATACAATACAATCATACAATACAAAATACAATCATACAATACAAAAAAAAGTTAAGCAAATGGAAAATTATGGGAAGACACTTAGATTATTTAACTATCGATAATTAGAATCTACGGAGTCAGAGCACAGCGGTATAGATGTTTTGACATTTTGTTAATGAACACAAGTGGGTTAGTTATCTTGGTACGAGAACTGATGTGCAGAGGGATAGTTAATGTGATATGCAATGATGACTGGCGGCTTCGCCTCGGGTCTCTGGTGTGTTTAAAGATCAATCAAGGGAGCACCAGCTGGTTACGTGTGTCATTAAGTGATCTTTGTGGTGGATTATAAACAGACCCGCGGCTGGGTGTCTGTACGTCTGTGTATTCGTCACCTAAGGATGGACCCTCGTCCTCCTGCTCATGTCGGCCCGTACGTGCGCTGCACACACACCACACCGCGCCCGCTGGCTCAAACACGTCCTAATAATGATGATGATGATGATAATGATGATAATGTTGATTATAAATTCTTTATCATTCATATAAAGTAAAATTTGTGAATTTTCCATGGTATAGAAAGTAAAAAAAAAAAAGGAACATCGTCCAAGAGAAAATCAGGAACACGATACAAACGTAGAATTAAAAAGATGTTAGAAACACTTTCAACCTTAACTTGACTCCCGGCCATCATGTCCAAATTTATAACCATTAGCTGTCGTCTGCCTTGTACTTATAATTCATTTAACAGTCTCACGCTTGACGGTACAAAGGAACTATTATATCTGGCAGTATGACATTGAATATATCGTAGTTTTTTACCTGACGGCAAGGTCTGATATCTAGAGTACAAGGAATGCTTTCTATCTCTCATAATAACATTACATATCTGAATAACAGCCCGCTCGTATGACTCCAACAGAAATCTTATATTACCTATTGCCATTTTCTTATATTGGTTAATTATTTTTTCATCATTAGAATGATAATTTCATTGTGAAAGAATCATTATTGGATCAGTGTCTGCTTTTGATATGTTTTTGTGATGTCAGATGTCTTTGTTACAGTTTGATTACATACGTCGATTTAGTAATGTATTGTTTATTGTGTTGAATTGATAACCAATAAATGCACATATTTGAAAGGTAATTTTCGTGTGACTGCTGAGGAGGTATTGTATATCGCGCCTGAGCTGTGCGCATCGTTATCTTGTTTTGTTTCGTGTAAGGGTTCACTCGTGTAACCACCATTCGCCTCTTGTGTTAGATTACATAAGGACGCATGCAAGGAAGAGCATTGCCTCCAATTTCTGGTTTTTCTGTTTATGCTCAGCCGGCGGAGTGCCGCATGTGGAAGCAAATATCGAAGCCATCAGTGATGCGGATGAGTTATTATTTATTGCTGGACTCTGTGAGGTTCAGTAGCCTGAAGACAGTTGGTGTGAGGCGGGTTGATCGTGTAAGAAATAGTATCATGAAAGCCAGGTGTAGTGGTTAGCACAGTGTGACTGAGATGGCTGACCAAGGTGTGCTGAACTGGTTCGGGTGTATGGAGAGGATGAGTGAAAAGAGTTTAGGAATAAGGACTGATATGTGAGAAGCTGAGAAGGCAAAGGGGAGAAAGGTAGCGAAAAGAGGGAAGGATGGAGTGAAGAGGGCACTTTGTGTATCGGGGTCATGACATGTAGAAGGATAAGAGGCATTCGTTGGATATATATAAAAAATAATGATGTGTGGTAATTTGTGTGGTAGTGGGATGGGTCGACGTGCTGTTACTGAACTGAACTAGGGCATATGAAGCGGTAAACCATTAAATAGTCAGGTGCATTATAAACGACAGCTAAAGGCTGGATGTGTGTAGACTACTCAATTTATTCGTCGTTTCCTCTCGAAGGTAGGAGAGGGAGGTAGGTATACGAAAAAAGACAATATTACCACTATGTTTGTTCCTGTTTCTTAATAGTTTTTGCCTTTTAGCTTCAAATTTAACTTGCTGTTATTATCATTAACATTACTCCTCTTAACAATACGGATATGGTCTTTGCACTAGTTGTTGGTCAGTCAGAGGCAAGAACATTCGGAAAAACTGTATGGCAAAAAAATGGATGAACGAAGGAAAGCAAGAGATCAGAAAAGACCATACAACCTGATGTAGAGAGCAGGCGGCCCGTCCTCCCAGCGGGCACGATATTAAGCCATTATAAGTTACTCTTGTGTGAGTACAGATGGCACTATCTCCGCTCTGCCTCGTTCATCAGGTGTTCCTGGTAACACTTACGATGACGTTAAAACCACCGCCAGAGCCGCTTCCGCTGGTCTTATTACTACTTACTTTGAGACTGTTATGTTTTATTACGTTAATCATCAGTGTGACGACCCACCTTTGACGATGAGGAGGATGGGTCGGGTGATCTTGGGGTCGGAGTTCACCTGGCACTCGTACCAGCCTCCGTCGCCAGGCTCAGCGAACTTGATGTGCAGCGTCCACTCATCAGTGTTGACCGGGTGCAGAACCTGTATATGAAATGAAATATCACGACTAAATACATGTTACATAAATACAGCTATGAACCTAATGTTCCTTTCACATTTGGACGTTCATTTTAAGCTGTTCGCATAACCAGATGGAAAGCCAGGCCACCAAATAAAATCCGTGTGTTGTTAATCTTGCGCTGTCCGTTCCGAACATGAATTATATACATAGTGAGAATGTATGGGGTCATAGGAGCACCTAGAACATTTGAAAATGTTAAGAGATTTTTCGCTTGATGGTTATAACTTTACGTTGGCGGCCTTGATAACCCTGGCAACTGATAGGCCTAAAGCTAGAATAACTAAGAAAGGTTTCCTAGAACGATAAAGGTCAACATTCTGAACTAAGAACAAGATTCGCACAACCAGAGAATGTGTTGTTATCAGGTTGTGGCCCCGAGCCAGGCGTGGATCTTGTGGAAAATTCATCAACATGTTTTCTGATTGATAATGGAGCTCCCGAGTTGAGCCCTACGATCTATTACCCTTCAACTTTTCGTACCTTTTCTTCCCCTAACTTCCTCTTCATCACCGAACTCTCAAGAAGCCTTCAACAAACCCTTCCTAAAGTCTTCAACTCTTATACAAGCCGTTCCTCCAGTTAGAGAGTCAAGAAAAACACAGATATATTTCCAGCCTCCTGGACTTTCTTAGCAGCACGTTGTCCTGCTTATACCTTGTGCACGTCTGGATAGAAAATATTTTAAGCCTAGCACTTATAAGGTTACTTGCATTACTTATTTATTCACGTGGGTTCCCGGATGGGCGAATATGCTTGTCTCTTTCTAGGATGAAGGATTCAGTGCTTAAGAAGCGTCTGCTCCGGCTGGTTTTTTTTCTATTGGAAGGCGACTAAAACGGAAGGGAGCGGGGGGCTGGAAACCCTCCCCTCTCTTTTTTAATTTTCCAAAAGAAAGAACAGAGAAGGGGGCCAAGTGAGGATATTCCCTCAAAGGCTCAGTCCTCTCTTCTTAACGCTACCTCGCTAACGCGGGAAATGGCGAGTAGTATGAACAAAATGAACATATATATATATGTGAAAAAAAGGGCAAATGAGAGTTGGGGTGAGAGAGTATCATTAAATTTTAGGGAGAATAAAAAGATGTTCTGGAAGGAGGTAAATAAAGTGCGTAAGACAAGGGAGCAAATGGGAACTTCAGTGAAGGGCGCAAATGGGGAGGTGATAACAAGTAGTGGTGATGTGAGAAGGAGATGGAGTGAGTATTTTGAAGGTTTGTTGAATGTGTTTGATGATAGAGTGGCAGATATAGGGTGTTTTGGTCGAGGTGGTGTGCAAAGTGCGAGGGTTAGGGAAAATGAGTTGGTAAACAGAGAAGAGGTAGTAAAAGCTTTGCGGAAGATGAAAGCCGGCAAGGCAGCAGGTTTGGATGGTATTGCAGTGGAATTTATTAAAAAAGGGGGTGACTGTATTGTTGACTAGTTGGTAAGGTTATTTAATGTATGTATGACTCATGGTGAGGTGCCTGAGGATTGGCGGAATGCGTGCATAGTGCCATTGTACAAAGGCAAAGGGGATAAGAGTGAGTGCTCAAATTACAGAGGTATAAGTTTGTTGAGTATTCCTGGCAAATTATATGGGAGGGTATTGATTGAGAGGGTGAAGGCATGTACAGAGCATCAGATTGGGGAAGAGCAGTGTGGTTTCAGAAGTGGTAGAGGATGTGTGGATCAGGTGTTTGCTTTGAAGAATGTATGTGAGAAATACTTAGAAAAGCAAATGGATTTGTATGTAGCATTTATGGATCTGGAGAAGGCATATGATAGAGTTGATAGAGATGCTCTGTGGAAGGTATTAAGAATATATGGTGTGGGAGGCAAGTTGTTAGAAGCAGTGAAAAGTTTTTATCGAGGATGTAAGGCATGTGTACGTGTAGGAAGAGAGGAAAGTGATTGGTTCTCAGTGAATGTAGGTTTGCGGCAGGGGTGTGTGATGTCTCCATGGTTGTTTAATTTGTTTATGGATGGGGTTGTTAGGGAGGTGAATGCAAGAGTTTTGGAAAGAGGGGCAAGTATGAAGTCTGTTGGGGATGAGAGAGCTTGGGAAGTGAGTCAGTTGTTGTTCGCTGATGATACAGCGCTGGTGGCTGATTCATATGAGAAACTGCAGAAGCTGGTGACTGAGTTTGGTAAAGTGTGTGAAAGAAGAAAGTTAAGAGTAAATGTGAATAAGAGCAAGGTTATTAGGTACAGTAGGGTTGAGGGTCAATTCAATTGGGAGATGAGTTTGAATGGAGAAAAACTGGAGGAAGTGAAGTGTTTTAGATATCTGGGAGTGGATCTGGCAGCGGATGGAACCATGGAAGCGGAAGTGGATCATAGGGTGGGGGAGGGGGCGAAAATTCTGGGGGCCTTGAAGAATGTGTGGAAGTCGAGAACATTATCTCGGAAAGCAAAAATGGGTATGTTTGAAGGAATAGTGGTTCCAACAATGTTGTATGGTTGCGAGGCGTGGGCTATGGATAGAGTTGTGCGCAGGAGGATAGATGTGCTGGAAATGAGATGTTTGAGGACAATGTGTGGTGTGAGGTGGTTTGATCGAGTGAGTAACGTAAGGGTAAGAGAGATGTGTGGAAATAAAAAGAGCGTGGTTGAGAGAGCAGAAGAGGGTGTTTTGAAGTGGTTTGGGCACATGGAGAGAATGAGTGAGGAAAGATTGACCAAGAGGATATATGTGTCGGAGGTGGAGGGAACGAGGAGAAGAGGGAGACCAAATTGGAGGTGGAAAGATGGAGTGAAAAAGATTTTGTGTGATCGGGGCCTGAACATGCAGGAGGGTGAAAGGAGGGCAAGGAATAGAGTGAATTGGAGCGATGTGGTATACCGGGGTTGACGTGCTGTCAGTGGATTGAATCAAGGCATGTGAAGCGACTGGGGTAAACCATGGAAAGCTGTGTAGGTATGTATATTTGCGTGTGTGGACGTATGTATATACATGTGTATGGGGGGGGTTGGGCCATTTCTTTCGTCTGTTTCCTTGCGATACCTCGCAAACGCGGGAGACAGCGACAAAGTATAATAAAAAAAAAAATAATATATATATACACATATATCCCAATTATGTGTTTTCTCAATCACATGACGCAGCACTTCAAATAGCCTGAATCTGGTCCGATAAGTGTGGCACTTAAGACGCCGTCTGTTATGACCAGCGCCTGGCAGGCTCTGCTGTAATCGGGTCAGTCCAGCCAAGGCTTCGATAACACCACAAACTGGGACACTGATTACTCACAAGGAGTGAGTGTCAAGCGCTTACATATGGTGTTTGAATACATGCAAGATGAGGAATGTGTAATCTATGTAAGTTTCGTTATCGATAAACTAATTTTATTCTTTATTATCTCCCGGGGCCTCACCCCCACTTGTTGGGTCGGACACCTTTAATGATGAAAACACCATTGCGGTAATTTTTTTTTTCTATCGTTCAGCGAAACCTAGCACTTCGCTCTAGTTTTATCGATCGACGAAAATGGGTTATTACCTCGTTTTATCTTATGATTTATCAGGATGAATGTGGGTTATATCTTTAAGCAGTGAACTAGCTCATATTTGTTTGTTTGGACACTGTTGAGAGGTCGTGTAATTAGACGAAACTTTCGTCTTGGAGGGAAAAAAAAAACAAAGGTGCTGATAACCCTGAGCTGTTTCCTATCATATATATATTTTTTAGTTATTTATATTCATCCTAGGAACCCTTTTTGAAAGTGTGACTGCAGGACCCGTATTCCAGGAGTTCTTGCAGCTTTCAGGGATGCGATAGACTCGGTGGTCAGGCCAGGATGGACTTCCTTTGAAGCGAGTTCTTTGACGAGACTGTACACTCGTTGCGTCTACTGACGATGATAACACTACACTGGGCCTCACTGAAGATTACCTCAAACACGCCGAGTCCAACGACATATTTCCTATCATATATATATATATATATATATATATATATATATATATATATATATATATATATATATATATATATATATATATATATATATACATATATATATATATACATAGTCAATGTTTACCAATTGGCGTCATACCTACGTCTCTTCGTTGTATGTCAACTGCCTGTAATATTTCTTTTTTGTGTCTCCCCTGATGATGTGATGATTACACGAAAGTGCACTTGGGAACTTATCGTGTTTCATTTTCCCGTGGACTCATAGGAATATATATATATATATGTGGATATAATTTTTGTCTTCATGTCCTCCCACCGCCTACAGCAGACTACATCGTGAGTCATTTTACATACAGATGACCACACAATCCTATTACAACACTCCAGACACGACCGAGGCAACACCAGACAATCAACACTGCATCACACTGGCTCACTCAGACGAGAATGTCCGCGCCCCTCACACAGCAATCCGCCGTCACCCTCTTCATCCCAACAGACATGAATCCAATCAACACCCTCCCATAAACCCTGAATTATCATCAACCACTCCCACTCAGAACACCGGCGCCGTACCTAGAACAGTCAACACCGTGCGTAGAACAGCCGGTTCTGTACCTAAAACAGCTGGTTAACTAGCTGGAACAGCCGGTTCTTTACCTAGAACAACTGTACCGTCCCTAGAGTAACCGGCACTATTTAAAAGAACTAGCAGTTTGCCTACAAAAACCGCTAGCATACCTACAAGAACCGGCACCGTACCTAGAATAATCGACCCAGGACAACCGGCACCATACTTAGTTCAACCGGCAATATACTTAGGACAACCGGCCTCGTATCTGACAGTGTTCGCTCGGCTGACGTGTAAGCCTAGATTCAAAGCCGGCAGGAGAAGCTTGTCATGATAATGTATGTTTACGCTCATTAAGCAGCTTAACTTTTGTAAACACGATGAACTCATCTTAATCATCTTGTGAAGCTGAAAGGATGAAAATGACAACAGTAATCTATTTTACTTCACGTCAGTGTAATACATGCTCAGCAAATTTAACTGGAAATATGATGCGTTAGATCAGGTTAGGTTAGGTTAGGTTAAGTCAGGTTAGTTTAGGTTAGGTTAGGTTAGTTTAGGTTAGGTTAGGTTAGGTTAGTTAGGTTAGGTTAGGTTAGGTTAGGTTAGATTAGGTCAGGTCAGGTTTGTTTAGGTTCAGGTAAGGTTAGGTAAGGTAAGATTAGGTCAGATCAAGTTAGGTTAAGTTACGTCGGATCAGGTTAGGTTTAATTAGATCAGGTCAGGTTAGTCAGGTCAGGTTAAGTCAGGTCAGGTTAAGTCAGGTCAGGGTAGTCAGGTCTGATCAGGTTAGCTTAAGTCAGCTCAGGTCAAGTTGTCAGGTCCTCAGGTCAGGTCAGGTCAGGTAAGGTTAGCTGGGTCATCAAGGTTGTTTACTACGACTAAGACAAATACCCGATTAACTACCGCATTAAACATTAGCTCCTTTATCAAAAATCAAACTGATTATAGTTAATAACCTACTTTTTAACACACACACACACACACACACACACACACACACACACACACACACACACACACACACACACACAGACAGACAGACACACACACACACACACACACACACACAGACAGACAGACAGACAGACAGACAGACAGACAGACACACACACACACACACACACACACACACACACACACACACACACACACACACCGACACAAAGGCATACGAACACAAGCGGGCTGAGCCCTGAAAATCACTATTCACCTCCGGTTATCTTATGAAAAAGTTAAGGAAACATATGAAGGACTAAGAGGCTTTGAAGGGATTAAACTAAGTTCGTCTACCAGGGAAACTGAGGATGGTCATCACTGAACTTAAGTTTTACGTATCTGAGTTTTCTGTTACATATTTATAATGATAACATCGTGTGTGTGTGTGTGTGTGTGTGTGTGTGTGTGTGTGTGTGTGTGTGTGTGTATGTGTGTGTGTGTCAGTGCCACAGGAGTTTCAGTCCCTAGGATGAGTAGTGTTTGGCCTGGAGGGGGTAGTTCTTGGGATACAGTTCCTGGAATGAGCAGTGTTTGGCCTGGAGGGGCAATCCCTCGGATGAATAACACTTGAACGCCCCGTGTTATGGGTGTTAGATATTGGGTATGGTTTTAATCCACCGCACGTTGGCCTTGAAGACCATTTCCAGACCAACAAAGGCCTCATATTCCCCCTCGCCCCCGTGCCTCACTGAGCAATCTGCTTGTTGAACATATGGATGAAAAGTTGGAAGAAAACGAAAAGACGTGTGTACAGTAAAGGAGGGGGCTATGGGTGGAGGAGTTTGTTAAGTACGATGCAAGCACTAGTTTCATGCTCTCCTTCAAGCACCAGTCTGACACACTCCCTCAAGCATCAGCTTCACAAACTCCCTCAAGCATCCGTTTGACACACTCCTTCAAGCATCAGTTTGACACACTCCTTCAAGCATCAGTTTGACACGCTCTCTCAGGCATCAGTTTGACACACTCCTTCAAGCATCAGTTTGACACGCTCTCTCAGGCATCAGTTTGACACGCTCTCTCAGGCATCAGTTTGACACACTCCTTCAAGCATCAGTTTGACACGCTCTCTCAGCCATCAGTTTGACACGCTCTCTCAGGCATCAGTTTGACACACTCCTTGAAGCACTAGTTTGACTTACTCGGTAACGATCGTCAGGGGAGTAGGTCAGGAGTCCAGCTGTGATGATGTGTAGATTCCGACGTCTCATCCACGTCACCTGTGGGAGAAGAAGGGAAAAAACAGGTGATAATCAAGACTTGTGTCGTACTGCAAGGCTGTGCTTTGGTTCCTTCTTTACATAAACTTCCTTTGAAAAATGAAAATGTCTTATTTCAGTGTCGTCTACCAGGGTAGGGAAGGGAGATCACATGCCCACAGCTGTGTAGCGAAGGCAGATCATATACCCACAACTATGTAGCGAAGGGAATTCACATGCCCACAGTTGTGTAGTGAAGGGAGATCACATAACCACAGCTGTGCAATAAAGGAAGACCACATGCTCAAAGCAGTTTAGTGCTGGGAGATCGTATACCCAAAGCAGTATACCGCTAGGAGATCACGTACTCACAGCTGTGCAGTGGAGATCACATACCTACAGCTGCGCAGTGAAGGAAGATCACATACTCACAACTACATGAGTAAAAGTAAAATATTCGGATCATCCCTCCCTTTATCTCTAAACGTATATGAGAAATGCTCCGTCATTTCGAAGGAAGCGTCTTGATGTTTGATACTCTTTGCAGTTTGCCAGGTAGAGTCCTCAGAAGCTCATGAGAATCAGCTGTTCAGTTCCTTGCAATTCCAAACGTATATTGTGATTGATGACAGAGAGCAATCCTCCTCTACATACAGAATCAAGAGTGACTTACCTATCTACTCCTCTTCCTCTCATGCATCATCTAGCATTACTAAGTATAAGATCCGTTCGGCTCCAGCATGTTGCAGCTCCAGTCTGGCATGTTCATGTCATGTCCTGCCTCACCAGTAACGAAATATTCGACCTCCATGGTAACAAAATAGCCCAGACCTACAGACGTATTCCCTTCACATCACTCACACGTAGCACAATCTTCTCTCACACCAGCGCTGTCGCATTCATCGCATTCAGCAGCCTTCCAGGTGCACCATGGGGCCAAGACTCCTTAGAGATCTGTCTTATTCACTTTATCCTGTGACTTTTCTAAATACATAAAGGCTGTATGCAGTTTTTGTCTGTTTCTCTAGAACTTCCCTCACCACTTGTCAAAATTCAGTTATAATGTCGTCAACACAACCCTCTTACCTTGCTAAACCCTCCTTGTTCCTGGCCAACAAGGGATCCACTAAGCCTTTTAATACGATCAGTCACAGCCCTGCCACACACCTCGCCAACTATGCAAGGAAAACATTATTCCTCTGTCGTTTCCCACAGTGTTATTAATACAAACCTCGACGCACTGGGCCGGATTAGGATATCACATTGCTAAGATACTGCGTGCCTTCGTGCCATCTGCTGGGAATGATGCCTTTCACCCACATCGGCTTTATTACTAACGTCTTCCCAAAACACACACGCGACACAGTTAAATCATATGCAAACTATATATACACCTCTTCCTCCTTACCTTCCCTGAACCTGGACTTCTCACAGTCAAGAGACAATCACAGCTGTACACACTCCACTTTCATGAATGTGTAAAGCAGGTTTGTCTGAAATACTCTCTTGCAAGAAGCAGACTCTCCAGGTGGCGCCTCTTTGGGAAAGTAAATGAAGCATATAAACAACTTTGAGACATTCGGATTAGAAAAAAAAATTCTGGTCAGTAGAGATGTCATGGATCTGTTGCACTGTGATGGTCAGTCTTTAAGGTTACAGCCGTGAACCCTTTTGTATAACATCTGTACGTTAGATACAGAAAGATTGTCCCACTAACACACTGGGGCTGGCTGTTGTGTATCCGATGAGGCAAAAGTGTTCTTTCCATCCACAGAGAAAGGTTAATGAAGCTGTAGTAGTAATAGTAGTAGTATTAGTAGTAGTTGTAATAGTAGCACTCTTAGTAGTAGTAGTAATAGTAGTAGTATTAGTAGTAGTAGTAATAGTAGTAATGGTAGTGGTAGTAGTAGTAGTATGTAGTCTGCATCGAAGTAAAATCAATAGAATTGTACTTTTCAGGCAGCTCTCCTTCAAAACCTAGACACTGTGATAGCAGAGTGTAACTGTGTGTGTGTGTGTGTGTGTGTGTGTGTGTGTGTGTACTATGGGGAGGGAGTTTTTGGTTCGTGTTGCCCCGTCTCTTAACCTTGTATACATGCCATGACTTAACCTTATGTACAGTATGCACACCCCAGCATATGCTGGTAACTCATTCATTCACCATCCCTAGAGGAAAGGATAAATACTTGGGTTGGCTGAGTACTGGCTACCTTGTCCTAGACTCGACCCCGGGCCCACAAGGGTGGTGGGTTGCACTGCCAACGACTGCACGACGGAGTCTGTCTGTCTATGTCTGTGCTAGAACGAGTCGAGTCTGGTGTTACTTACGGATCTGTCGCCCAGGTTGGCTACTCTGCAGGGAAGGAAGGCATGGGAACCTTCGCTGACCGTCACGTTGGCGGGCGAGTCTACGAAGGCAGGACCAGCAAGCCGCCAAGAACACCATCCTGAAAGGAAGAACATTTGTGTTAGTGTTCGTGTCTTAAGAACTGTATGTGACCAACAACTGAGTCATATTTTACCTTGATGTTTCACACTCCTGAGCACGATGGTAGAAGCCCTGAGCAAGACCGTACTACTCTAGGCCATTATAACCGAGAGTCTCGAAGCCTTGCTCAAGGTTTCGACCATCGTGCCCAAGAGTGTGAAATAGTACCGTCGTCTTCACGAGGTCAACCAACTGTTTCTATCTGCCGTCAAGCAGCTTGAACCTTACAGCATCTTTGTTTCCATCTCATTCTGATCCAGTAAGGAGAACAGCTGATCATCACTGTCAGTCCCTCAATGGTTTTATGGCTCTGACACGGCAGGGCCAGTATCCTGTCTCTACAGTCTACAGAGAAATAGACTTTTATATAAGGAGATCCCATGTGCCACCAACCCCAACAGTGGTATGTAAGAACCCACAGCCTTCAAATCAGCTCCATTTCTACCACAGCTAACAGTGCTTGCAATATACAAGACCAGCCTCCCTCCATAGCGACGCTTTATGTACCACAGTTAACAGTGTTTGCAGTATGCAAAACCGTTCTTTCCCCAGTTCGGTGCTGTATGTACCACAGCCAACAGCGCTTGCAATATACACGACCATCCCCCCTCCAGATCAACGATAAATCCAACAGGGCTACCAGTGTTTGTGTAACATGCACAAACACGTGATCTGAGTGATCTAAAGCTTTCTGTTGGATCATTGGTGACGTGCTTGTGGAGGCGCAGGGCCAGGCGTACCTATATCGGCGGACATGAGGTCGAGGTAGTCGACCCTCGGGCAGACACTGTCGAACTCGAGTCTGACGACGACCACGAGGTCGAGGTAGTCGACCCTTAGGTTGACACTGACGATCCCGAGGACCAGTCTGACGACTACCACGAGGTCGAGGTAGTCGACCTTCAGGCAGATTTCGAACCCGACGACCAGTTTGACGACGACCTCGAGGTCGACATAGTTTCCCTTCTAGAATCACCTTGTATGATAGATCTCACCGTGGGTCCTTCTGTAGCCTCCACTGGACCCACAGACGATATGGAAGTTCGCCTCAGGGCATTCTGTAACTACTGTTTATATCTTCAACATAGCGAGCTGCTGCAGCCGGTGAGGCTCTCTATATCTCGGAGGCTCTACAGGGAGGCAGATAGGCTCTGTATTAAGAATGAAGCTGTCTTGATCCTGGCGAAGTTGCTGTTGGGAAGAACGGCTTTGAAAGATTTAACAGAATACCGCGTCCGCTTCCTCGTCTTCACCTACGACACTCCTTGTCAGCGGTATTTCCTAAGTGCTCTGGAAATACTAATTCAAAAGTATACCATACACCTGCTGACAAAGGTTCCCAATATCCTGAAGAAAGTGTATGATATCGATTTGGTGGACGAGGAGGTGTTCTTAGAGTGGGCTGACAGAGAGAGTGATGAATTTGCCAGTAAAGATATGGCTGGTAGAATTCGCAAGCAAGCGAAACCATTCCTGCGGTGGCTCCGAGAGGCTGAGGAAGAGACAGAGGAAGACGACGCCACCTTGGCTCAGTGATGAGACCTCGTCACTAGGCCCGCTTTACATTACGAAGATGAACACTTTTAATGGATCTCTACGATACAGTGTGATTCCAACGTGGTTGATATCTCTATAGTTTTCAATGTCCTGTATGAGGAAAGCTTGGTGTACAGCGTTCAAATATTTCTGTTGGTATCGTATGCAGTGCGTAGAGTGCGATATGTTACTTTAGGGGACATAGAAAAAGGGATAGCCTCTAAATGTGGCAACAGATGTTTATGACAAGAGACTTTCTTTTAACGTGATCCTTCATGCCAGACAAATGAAACAATCGGTCTTATCTCCGTCACTTTTCACTGGGCACGTTAACCACTATCTCCCACGGAGGTTAGCTCTGGTATTTTGGGAGAGCTTAATGGTCATCTTTGTGCAAGTTTTATACCGACTTTTTTCAAGACCATCATTGCTTTGTTGATCACGATGCCACCAGCTATGCTGACCGTATAGCAAAGGCTATCCTGGCTGGTACGGAATCTCAGGTCCTCTCGTCTCAAACTTTATCCCACAATGTTGGTTTGATTGCTCTTGCTTTGATGCCTGTTGCATCTGGAACAGACCTTTACATGCCATGCAATTCTTTCCTTCTCTCATATCTCGCTCTAACTTCATTTCTGCCTTGACTGACTGCAAAGCTGTTATTCGTAGGGTCAACCACACGTAAAAAACAAGAAAGGGTGCTGATTTGACCTCTGTTTCTGATTGATTTTATTGCTACTTAACCAAAAGCATCTTGAATACATTATGAAATTCAACTTTTTTTTCTCTTTTCCGACCCGATCAATCTAGAATCAGCTCTCTAAATCAACCGTTTTCGGTAGCTTCTTTTCTCGTGACTCTGAATGACTCCACATCTAGTCCTTTTACTCCACCTCCTCCCACTGAACCTATACCTTCTATATTTTCCTCGCACAGCCTTCTGAGTATCTCCTCAGGCTTCAAATGGGAAAGGCAAATGGCCTTGATGGCTTACGTCCATGGGTTGTAAGGGAGTGTGCCTTTGAGCCAATTTTGCTATTTGCTCGTCTATTTGGTCTCTACCTGAAAGCCTAAAGTTTCCTTTCTTGGAAACACGCCTCTTTCCAGCCCATGCCCAAGGAAGGAGACCGTTCCAGTTCCAATTAATCACCCTGTTACTCTCATTCCTGCTGTTTTTAACGTCTTTGAAACTCTACTCAAAATTTCTTAAACATTTAGTGTCTTATCCCCTGCTTTCAGATCAGCGATACCTCTTTCGTGGTGTACCGTCCTATGGTGATCTGTAAGATTCGCCTCTGGTTCTCTTCTCTCAGGGATTTTGTTGAGTCTCTTGTTGTGGATCTTAACATCTCTAAAGCATGTGGCAAGGTGTGGCATAAGTGTTTGCTTTCCAGACTTACTTGATTGAATTTTCTGCTTCAATTTGTTCCCTGATGGTTAGTGTCATTTGCAGTCTCTCCATTACGGTATTTGTTCGTAGTGCGACCTCTCCCTCTTGTCCTATTAACAGTAGTGTTTCTCGGGGTTCAATCCCATCGTTTATTTCATTTTTTTCATTTTTTTCCTTTCCTCAACATCCAACCCAATCTTACACCTGCGTCGGTTGACTCCACTCTCAATACTTCAACTGCTTTCTCGTCTCTCCTAACTCGTTCTTTTTCTGGCGCTAAACATATTTCTCCTCTTAATCTTAGAGCCTGTAAAGCACCTCCGAATGGGGAAGCAATAAAGTGGGCAATGAGGAAGCAATAACCTAGGTAAATTCAGTAATGCAGGAACGCAATTACTACCTATATCTCTTTCTAAGTCTCACTCATTTTCTACTATTTAAGACCAAAACGCTATGATTCACCCCTGCAATACCACAAACATGCTGGGCATAACCAGATCCTCCACTCTACCTTGAGAAAACCCCACATAATGCACAACATAAAAGATTGTCTTTTCAAGAACTGGCGGCGTTGTATAGGTGCCGTAATTCTTCTTGTGAGCAGCTATTCCAGATCTACAGGGGTTCTTATTCACGCCAGTATGGAGCACTGCTCACATATCTGGAATGGTTCCTCCTTCACCTCTCTCGTGGCTGAAGTGGAATCAAAAGCCTTCTGCCTCATTAACTCTCCTGCTGTCTCCTCTCTTCAACCAACCTCTCCCACCCGTCTTGAAGCTGCTGCGTTCTCTGTTTCTCTGTAGGTACTATTTCGTCCACTGCTTATGTGAGCTTTCTACGTTGTGACCCGCCCGTTAAAGTCTGGTCTCGTGGCACGCGGCTGTGTGCTGCTTCCAATGGTTCCTGTGTGGAAAACAGCCACTCACGTATTGACCGTTATGAATCGTCATGCTGTGAAGCTCTGGAATTCCCTTCCTCCTTTCTATCTTTATCTCTTCTTAAAACTTTTCCACTTTCAACAGTCAGATTTTCAAACACCTAAAGGGATCTGATCTCTCTCTCTCTCTCTCTCTCTCTCTCTCTCTCTCTCTCTCTCTCTCTCTCTCTCTCTCTCTCTCTCTCTCTCTCTCTCTCTCTCTCATTTTTTCCACCAATCCTTATCTTTCCTTTCATGATTAGGGCATGCGTTTTCTCGTACCATGTCGTGTACTGGAAAAATGAAAAAGAAAACAATTCTGTGAACAAAGTAGTTTCCAGTTGTGCTCGACCGATCGTATGGCCAAAGGAACCATATCGTATGAAGAACGGAATCAGTCCAGTTATCAGTATCTTCCTACTGCTTCATCATGGCATGGCTGACGTAACCTGATGGTCTAAATATGTTATTCGAACCGTCGAAGTCTACAGTCCTTCTTACTTCTGGAAACGACGCTGATAACTAGCATCATACACTGTAAAGAGAGAGACATGTGACCGAGTATGGGTCATGATAATGCCTGTACACAGTCGCAAGACAAGACAAGAGTGACAGATGAAGTGTGTCCAACACAGACTCACTGATGTATTGTGAAAATTGACAGATGAAAAATGTAAGATTACAGTGATTGACATAGAGTGATTAGATGAGAGGATCTGGTTTAGTAATCAATAAAGAGGTGAAGTAATCAATAAAGTTGGTGAAGGCACTCACTCTTTGTCACATAGGTATTGCGCCTCGCAGACTGCTCATGCACCACTCTGCGTAATTTTCAAGTGAGAATTGGGGAAATTAACCCGATAGACCTTTACCTGGTGGGGAGTCTCTGGATCTTTCAGTTGAACTAGATATACTACTACTAACCACTACTGCCACCGCCACCATAACCGCTACTACTACTACAACCACTACTGCTACTACTAGTGCCACTACTACTACTGCTATTACTACCACCACCACCACCACCACCATTACTACTACTACTACTACTACTACTGCGACGACGATGACTTACTCCAAACCTATTCTTGATTCCAGTACTCCCGAGACTCTTCCAATTAACCCTTTCCAAAACTTTGAAGTCACTTGTGTTAGTTAAACGTGGGGTGGCAGGTCCGTAGACTCTTTGTTAACAGTAGTGATAGTAATGGTAGTGATAGTAGTTGTAGGAGGCAATAATCTGCTATAAGAAGGGTGAGTCATTCTGAGTTGGGTGATCTGCTGGTACTCATGCGTCACATTAGCACAACAGGGAGGCACAACACATGGACGCAACGGTAAGCACCGTTGAGGGCCGTAGAGACGCAACATTAGGCACTGTCGAGGGCTATAGAAACGCACCGTTAAACAACACTGAGGGCCACATACACGCAACACTGGGGCACCCCTTAAGACCACATAGATACAACATTGGGGTACCCCTAAGGGCCACATAGAGGTAATACTAGGGTACCCCTAAGGGCCACATAGAAGAGGCAGGCAACATTGATTTTTCCCTGAGGGCACATAGACGCAACATTAGCGTAGCCTTAAGGGCCACATAGGCACAACATTGAGGTACCTCTGAGGGCCACATAGACGCACCATTAGGGTACTCCTAAGGGCCACATAGAGGCAACATTGGGGCTTTCCTGAGGGACACATAGACGCAACATTGGGGTATCTATGAAGGCCACATAGACACAGCAGCAAGCACTGCTGGGCCCACACGGCCACTGAAAGCATTACAACAGCAACTGTTGTAAACTTAATAACCAGTTTATCAGAGCCACACACGGTATTGCTTCCAGGTGGAGTGTGGTATGACTTCTTTTGTCGCCACAACCGCAGTACAGTGGAGTAGTAGCCTCCCTGGGAAACTGGTGACCATCCTTGGGCAGCTTCACTGCTCTAGTGCAGACCTTCAAGACCCTTTTTCCAGGGGCCTCTGCAGCTCCTGGGATGTGCTACATTTTGTAGCAGGGGCAGGTTGGACGCCTTTGAAGCGTTGTAACCAAGTGGAGTCTGTTAACACTCATGTATACAAATGCAACTGAATACGAATGAATTCAAACAGCAACAGACCAGCGAGTCCTAACAGGGGCTGTTTTGTGACGGTGGAAGAGAACAGAAACTCGTGCATTAGTGCGATAGGAATAGAAAGACACAGATTTTTCAAGGAGGAAGATTTGTAACGTTTTCATGTAGCTACACGGGCGCAAATAATATCAGGCGTGGATTAGAAGCGAAATGTTTATCAAGTCTGTGGTTAAACGTATTCATGGTCCTTCTTGCAATTGCACTGATTGGTAAATCATTTCCTATGTTAATGATCCTTATGAAAAAAGGTACATCACCTCATTCGAGATAAAACGTTTGCTCACGAGTTTATATCCATTATTATGAATGAAGTCAGACGATTCTGTTCTTAAGTAGTTCGTTTGATCGAAATTATCAAAGTCTTTAATGATTTTGAATAAGTGTATTAGATCACCTCTTAACCTTATCTTTTCTGAACAAATCAAATTCGTTTAGTCTGCTCTAATATGATTTGTTTCTCAGGCCGGGAATCATTTTAGGAGCTTGTCTTTGTACTCTTTCCATTTCGTCTCTGTTTTACCTCATTACCCCATCCAGTAACAGATTAAACAGCCATGGTGGTAGCATACGTTCTTGACACAGAACAGCAGTTACCGCGAACCGTTCACACTCCTTTGTTCCTACTCGCATACATGCCTTACTCTCATCGTAGAAACTCCGCACTTCGTGGAGTAGCTTTCTTCTTGCACCATATATTCATAACACCTTCCACAAAGCATCTGTTATCAACCCTATTATACGCTTTATCCAAAGTCATAAATACCACGTACAAATCCTCCTTTCCTCTAGATATTTCTCACCTACGTAGGTTCTTCAGAGCAAACACTTGACCTATACATATTCTACCAATCATGAAGCCACATTGTTTCTCCCCAGTCTGATGCTCTGTGCATGCCACCATCCTCTCAATCACATCTCTCCCATATAACGTACTAGGTTCACTCAACAATTTTTGCATCTCTGAAATTCGAGCACTCACCTTTGTCCCTCTTACCTTTATACAGTGGCATTATATAGGCATTCTGCCAGTCCTCAGACACCTTTCCTTGAGCTACACACACACACACACACACACACACACACACACACACACACACACACACACACACACACACACACACACACACACACACACACACACACACACACACATATATATATATATATATATATATATATATATATATATATATATATATATATATATATATATATATAAGGTGAAACCACAGCTAAACGGGAAATACGAAGTGTCAAGAGCTCCCATACAAGTAAGTTGTCAGGACTGAGCACAGATAAAGAGAACCAGAACTTAATACACCAGCCGCCACTGGGTGGGGTCGGCAAGTGAATTCAGAAACGGGTGAAGGGATTAGGTCACAAGTCACCCTCGACGACTTCTTACCTCTATCAATTTATAAACTCAGGTAAACCCATGTTCTTCGAAACATATCTAATGTTTTCACGTATAAAGTTATCTGATTTATGTATATCAATATTCTAATAATATCTCCACTATGTTTGATGAGAGAAGATTCAGTCATATATCTATCCATAACTGAGTTGATTAATATGATGAGCGTTGCTCCTGTCAGTTTGATGATGTCTAGGGTGAATAAATATTTCATCAGACTCTTTACCACACCTAACACCCTTTGTATAGTATTTAACCTTACGATCCTCACCAGTGTGACCTATGGAAAAATGATCACACACTTTAAAGGGGATATTGCACATGCAACTCTTTTGAGCAAAAGAATATCAGATAAGACTTTCCCCTGTAAGTATTGTTATCGCTGAAGACTTCTTAAATGTCAAAAGTTTTTAAACAAAACAGAACCATTAAGAAAGTTCTCACACTAGGGTAATACTAACATGTTTTTGTTCCTTTTTTTTAGGTTTAACATTGTAAAAAGACTCGAGAAGGATCTTAAGCTAAATCAAGGAAATGTCTAAAAAACTGTAATGCATAACCAATGTCATAAAAATTGTAGAGTTTATCATTGATAAATACTGGACCGTACATATACGACAAGCTCTGAGAAACATTGATGAACAGATATATGGAGGTTTACCATTTGTGCTGGATTTTGGTTATATCCATCTCATGGAATAGTATAGTCTAAGAATATCAGAGTACAGTTAGTCGCAATAACAAGAGTGAATTTTACTGAGTCTACCATACAATAGAAATTGGCAAGAAATACATTTTCTTCTTATCAGTCGGCCAAAGACAAAGAACATCGTGAACATTCCAAATATCATTTGCTGTTACTAGGTACGATGTCAAGCAATATCTTGCTTTCAAAGAGTTCCATATATAGATTGAATAAGAGAGCTGAGAAAGGATTTTCCACATTCATACAAAGTACTCTGTTATACCATCATCAAACTAAAGCCTACAATCTTTAACGCTTAGTTTGATTAAGTCTAAGATGATATAGGAATTGGCAGAGTATGTTCTTCTAGCTCTTACGTTAAAAATACTAATAAATCATGAACAGGAATTTTAGTGAATAATGACGCATCAAAACTGTTGTTGTACTTCAATTTACAATAAACCTGGACAATACTGAGCTTATCCATTAGATCAGTATTGTTTCTAATGTGTTACCCAGGACTTCTTTCTAGAGGCTTCGGCAGCCCGAAGCTGCGCTAGTTCCAGTTGCAAGGAAATGTGGACTCCTTTGGAGAGAGAAGGTCTTTGACGAGAAACTTAATGATACAGCTTCAACAGACTTGACCTCTCATTCGCAGTGTAATCTCACCTGTACGTCGATCTGTCTATTTGACCAAAACTAACGATACTAAAAAGGTATAAGGATGTACAGTCTTATGTGCTGGTGTTGGGATTTAGAAACTTTATGAAGTGTTTGCACCTCACGAGGCGGATTGTCTCCGTGAACATGTCGTGCACTGTGTATTGAAAAATACACGTCAAGTAAAATTATCTGAACTAACGAATTGTGTTTCACCTTCATATGTATATATATATATATATATATATATATATATATATATATATATATATATATATATATATATATATATATATTATAGAAGGTTAAAACTTATTATGTAATCCTGGCACGTTGTGGTGGCTGTCGCAGCACAAAAAATGCTTGAGAAAGTTTACAGTGATCCAAAGACTCCATTTACGGAAGCCGGTGAGAGATGCGTAAATGAAAAGCGATCCTTTGGAAAGCTCTCGACAACATCTGTTGGGTGATAGAGAGGCACCGGAATGGCTCCAGGAGAGAATTTAGGGAAGCAATACTTGAGAATATTGTGACTGGGAGTGGAATTACCAAGGACATGATGGATGAACAAATATAGGAATTTCAAGGCGAGTTGGACCTCGCACACTTCGTGGACAGACGTCCCCAAGAAGGAAACCTTCACTTAGGGTGTACAGTGCCGTGAATACAGACAAGGACAGTACAAACCACCTGTTTTGTGAAGGATCTGTTACATCTGCTGCAGGGAATGACGTTCGTGTACTAGATCTCACGGCATCAAACAGATAAATCCAGTATGCTCCGCACGTGAAAGATTTTTCATCTTCCTCTCTCCCATGGTAAAACCTTGTTAAATTTCCTTTAGTATCTTCTGAATTACAGAGAGCGACGCTACTATCCTCGAGCATGACGGCACGATCCTTGGACGGGTTAGTCTTTGAATCAACCCCTAAAGGTTCAGTTCAAAAGGCCACGCCATCATATCCAAGGATCGCAGCGCCGTGTTCAAGGTAAGAGAGGTCTGCTCGAGGGGTTGTATCGTTGTGCTCAAGGGATGAAGTTGGACTGGCAACGGCACTGCAGTAAGCCCTTTAACTGACTTCTCGGTGGGACGGAGGGTACAGACCTATTAGTAATCTAATGGTGGACAATAAACAGTTGTATTGTTGCAAGTTGGGGAGGAGGGTATTGCCAGCCATTCCCAGCAACGTCGAGGACGCTA
Organism: Panulirus ornatus; assembly: GCF_036320965.1. Lineage (NCBI taxonomy): Eukaryota > Metazoa > Arthropoda > Malacostraca > Decapoda > Palinuridae > Panulirus > Panulirus ornatus. The sequence goes on along the minus strand of NC_092230.1, from coordinate 27,523,594 downwards.
ATTCCTTGCATGATGGTCTCTGTTCCTCTAGTGGACCCGCCCCCTGAAGATGTGAAATAACCCGTGTTGAATATCCATCGTTTGAATAAAATTGTTCACATGAGGAAATGTCTGTTCAAGCCATGCCTTCCTCCCTGCTACGTCTTAAACCTGTGTAGAGTTGCAATCTGAGAATAACGTGCCTCTCGAAAATGATGGGTTAGTTGTAGAGCGGGTCTGCGTGGGTTCTTTTCATCAGTTTTTCCGTGGTGCTGGCAGATGCAAGTAATGCCATGAGCCAAGGAGACAAATGGCCAGAAACAAATGATAACGAGGTAAGTTTACCTCAGGGTATCTTTCTGTGTAGACCGGTTCATATCTCGGGAGTCTAAACTGGACTTCCTCCAGCTGCCGGACAAGAGACGTCGGTAAATTGAGCAACTTAATTAACTGGATGCAAATTTCCTTCCACTTCCCTCCCGCATATATTTTGTCCCAGACTTCTTCCCTTAAGTGCCTGGAAGAACCCAGTAAACTGTTGCTTGGTAGAAGTCCAATGCTCAGGGGGTTTTCCCTCCTTCGCCCAGTACGAAAAGGTCTCTCTCGGTTGGTCTTCATCACCACGTACCACCGCCTTCCTAAGGATCCGTAGTTCCTCCTCTTCTAGTTGAGTTCAGGTACCGCTCTTCCCCCAACTTCTCAAGACACAGGCGAGAGAAGTCGATCCCGAGAAAGTTAGCCATGTTGGCAGTGTGTGTTCAGGACAAGACAACACCTTTCACTTCTGTGAATATGAGAGTGAGAGGAATGCGGGTTGAGTACGTGGTTACCAAGATCAGAATGTTAAGCTGTGCTCTTCCGTGTAGTAATATATATATATATATATATATATATATATATATATATATATATATATATATATATATATATATATATATAATATATATATATATATATAATATATAATGATAATATATAATAATATATATATATATATTCATTTTTTTTTCATACTATTCGCCATTTCCCGCGATAGCGAGGTAGCGTTAAGAACAGAGGACTGGGCCTTTGAGGGAATATCCTCACCTGGCCCTCTTCTCTGTTCCTTCTTTTGGAAAATTAAAAAAAAAACAGACGAAGAAAGACTCATCCACTCATATACATACATATATACATACTTTCTAATACACGTACAGATACATACATGTACATTCACATACATATCCATATACTTAAATACACACGTACATATTCATACCCGCATGCTCCTATCCATTCCTGGCTCCACCCCGCCCCACAGGAAACAGCATCGCCACTCCATGCGTCAGCGAAGGTAACGCCAGGAAAATAGACAAAAAAAGGCCACATTCATACATACTAAGTCTCTAGCTGTCATATGTAATGCACCGGAACCACAACTCCCTATCCATATCCAGGCTCCACAGACCTTTCCATGGTTTACCCCAGACGTTTCACATGCCCTGGTTCGGTCCATTGACAGCACGTCGACCCCGGTATACCACATCGTTCCAATTCACTCTATTCCTTGCACGCTTCTCATCCTTCTGCATGTTCAGGCCCCGATCGCTCAAAATCTTTTTCACTCCATCCTTCCACCTCCAATTTGGTCTCCCGCTTCTCCTTGTTCCTTCCACCTCTGACACATATATCCTCTTTGTTAACTTTTCCTCACTCATTCTCTTCATATGTCCAAACCATTTCAACACACCCTTTTCTGCTCTCTCAACCAGATTCGTTTAAGTTCCACACATCTCTCTAACCCTTTCATTTCTTACTTGATCAAACCTACTCACCCCACATACTTCTGTCCTTAGATAATTCCTTTTTAACACATCCACCCTCCTCCGTATAACCCTATCTATAGCCCATGCCTCGTAACCATTAATATTGTTGGAACTACTGTTCCTTCAGACAGACCCATTTTCGCTCTCCCAGATAACGTTCTCTGTTTCCATACCCATTCTGGCTCTCCGAGATAACGTTCTCTCTTTTCACACATTCTTCATCGCTCTCATAACCCTCGCCCCCTCCCCCCCCTGTGAATCACTTCCACTTCCATGGTTTCATTCGCTGCTAAGTCCACTCGTAGATATCTAAAACACTTCTTTTCCTTAATTTTTCTCCATTGAAATTCACATCCCTACTAACTTGTCCCTCAATCCTGATGAACCTTATAACTTTACTCTTATTCACATTTACTCTCAACTTTCTCCTTTCTCACACTTTTCCAAATTCAGTCACCAGCTTCTGCAGTTTCTCACTCGAATCAACCATCAGTGCTGTATCATCGGCGAACAACAACTGAATCCCTTCCCAGGCCCTCTTATCCCCAAAAGACTGCATACTCGCCCCTTTCTCCAAAGCTCTTGCATTTACCTCCTTAACCGCCCCATCCATACACTAATCAGACAACCATGGGGACATCACACACCCCTAATGCAGACCGACCTTCACTGGGAACCAGTCACTCTGCTCTCTTTCTACTCGTACACATGCCTTACACCCTTTATAAAACCTTTTCACTGCTTCTGGCAGCTTACCTCCCACAATATATACTCTTAAGACCTTCCACAAAGCATCTCCATCCACCCCGGCATATGCCTTCTCCAGATCCTTAAATGTCACATACAAATCCATCTGTTTCTCTAAGTATTTCTCGCACACATTTTTCAAAGCAAACACCTACATCCGCACATCCTTTACCACTTCTGAAACCACACTGCTCCTACCCAGTCTGATACTCTGTATATGCCTTCACCCTATCAGTCAATACCCATCCTTACAATTTTCCAGGAATACTCAACAGACTTATGCCTCTGTAGTTTGAATACTCGCCTTTATCCCCTTTACCTGTGTGCAATGGCACAATACATGCATTCCGCCAATCCTTAGGCACTTCACCTTGATCCATACATACACTGAATATCCTTATCAATCAGTCAACAGCACAATCACCCCTTTCTTAATAAATTCCATTGCAATACCATCCAAACCCGCCGCGTTGCCGGATTTCATCTTCTGTAAGGCTTTCACCACCTCTTGTGTCTTCACCAAACCACTCTTCCTGACTCTCTCACTTCGCACACCATCCCGACCAAAACATCCTAAATCTGCTACTCTATCATCAAACACATTCAATAAACCTTCAAAATACTCCATCTCCTCACTTCATTACTACCTGTTATCACTTCTCCCTTGCCCCCTTCACCGATGTTTCCATTTGATTTCTTGTCTTACGCGCGTTATTTACCTCCTTCTAAAACATCTTTTTATCCTCCCTAAAATTTAATGATACTCTCTCACCCCAACTCTCATTTGCCTCTTTTTCAACCCTTTCACCTTCCTGTTGACCTCCTGCCGTTCATTTGCACTCCTTCCTTGCAGGTATCGTCCAAACGCCTCTCTTTTGTCTTCCCCTGAGAACTTTAATTCTTCAACCACCATTCACTACCTTTTCTAATCTGCCCACCTCCCACCTTTCTCATGCCACATGCATCTTTTGCACATGCCATGACTGCTTCCTTAAATACATTCCATCCCTTACCCACTCCTCTAACGTCATTTGCGCTCACCTTTTGCTATTCTACACTCAAACACTCAATGTCTCCTGGTACTTCCTCACACAAGTCCCCATTCCAAGCTCACTTACTCTCACCACTTTTCTTCCCGACACACGCTCTCTCTCTCTCTCTCTCTCTCTCTCTCTCTCTCTCTCTCTCTCTCTCTCTCTCTCTCTCTCTCTCTCTCTCCTTTTTTTTTTTTTTAAACATCTACAAATTTTCACCTTCGCCTTCACAAGATAGTGATCAGACATCCCACCAGTTGCCCCTCTCAGAACATTAACATCCAAAAGTCTCTTTTATACACACCTGTCAATTAACACGTAACCTAATAATGCCCTTTGGCCATCTCTCCTACTTACATAACGTATACTTATGTATATCTCTCTTTTTAAATCAAGTATTCCCAATCACCATCTTTTTTCAACACACAAATCCACAAGCTCTTCACCATTTCCATTCACAACTGATTATTATACACTGATTATTATACATACACCAGTTATACCCTTAAATGATATATTACTCACCTTCGCATTTGAATCGCCCATCACTAATACCCGGTCTCGTGCATCAAAAAACGGCTGACACACTCACTCAGCTGCTCTCAAAACACTTGCCACTCAAGACCTTCCTTCTCATGACCAGGTGTATAAGCACTAGTAATCACCCACCTCTCTCCATCCACTTTCAGTTTTACCCTCATCAATCTAGAATATACTTCCTTACACTCTGTCACACACACACACACACACACACACACACACACACACACACACACACACACACACAACACACACATACACGCTATGTCCCAACCGGGATGAGGTTGGGACATAGCGAGAAAACACTGGGCGACCAGTGATTGTTTCGTAATTTCCATGTGGCGAAGTTGGCCAGACGCCTTACCCAGAGTTCGAATCCGACCCTGATATATATAGAGTGAAGTTACAGGGCTCGTGTAATTGCTCACACCACAAGCAGGAAAGCACCTCCGGCAAGGTTGGATCTTCGTCAATGGAATAAAGGAAGATTGGTGTGACTGGAGACCTGATCGCTCTAAAGGGTGTCCATTATTTCCCTGCCCTTGCGTGTAGCGTAGCCTCGTAGGTACAGGAATCTCACAATAAGGGGACCTGGCGTTGTGTAATGATAAGTATATAGATTCTAACACCGTGCAAATATTCTCTTAATGGTCCCTGACACTCGTAATTGTCTAAAATGGGCAAATCTAGTCCCCAGGGCTCAATCCGCCACCGATAAAATATACATTAAGGAAGAAATAACATTTGATTACCTCAATTTACTGTTTATCCTGATAGAGACAGGCGTGGCGTGGCATGACAACACCGGCCAGTTCCTGAGTTCCCAGTGGAAGGGCAGTATCAGACCTGCGTCAGTGGGAACTGTGTTGGCTAAGATTGTGATCGTATCGGGATTGTGGGATCTTTTTTTCCTTCTTACCTTCCAAGATGTGACAGAAGGTCCTTGATGAGTCTGACAGATACGTAGGTATGGCATTTTGAGGTCAACTTTTACGGTCACTGTAGAAGTATTTAGTGGTAGGTGGACGTTAGGATTGGGTAGGATTGTGCCCCCTCTGAGGGTCAGGTCAAAGGTCAGGCCATCTTACCTACACTTCTGCTAAGTGTATGTAGTACACGCTTTCATTATAAGTATACATCAATGTACAACTTGGATGTACTTGCACTTCAGGTGTATGATAAGTTAGCTGTCAAGTGACACACAGCTAACACAAAACAAATACTTCACCTGTACCCTCTCGGTTCCACAAACAGTCAGTGATAGTATATATATATATATATATATATATATATATATATATATATATATATATATGTATATATATATATATATATATGTATATATACTATTACTGATTACAATTTTGCACGTGATCAAGTATATTCCTAAGAGTCCACGGGGAAAATGAAACACGATAAGTCACCAAGTGCACTTTCGTGTAATGATCACATCATCAGGGGAGGCACAAGAGAGAAATATAAGTCAGTTGATATACACCGAAGAGACGAAGCTCGGACGCCATTTGGTAAACATGCGATTGTCCATGTTTACCAAATGGCGTCCTAGCTTCGTCTCTTCGATGTATATTAACTGACTGTTATATTTCTCTCTTGTGTCTCCCCTGATGATGTGATTGTTACTCGAAAGTGCACTTGGGAACTTATCCTGTTTCATTTTCACCGTGGACTCTTAGGAATATACTTGATCACGCGTAAAATTGTGATCCTTTCCAATATATATATATATATATATATATATATATATATATATATATATATATATATATATATATATATATATATATATATATATATATTATATATATATATTGGAAAGGATCACAATTTTGCGCGTGATCAAGATATTCCTATGAGTCCACGGACTCAGAGGAATATATATATATATATATATATATATATATATATATATATATATATATATATATATATATATATGTATATATATATATATATATATATATATATATATATATATATATATATATATATATATATATATATATATATATATATATGGTTGTATGGTTGCGAGGCGTGGGCTATGGATAGAGTTGTGCGCAGGAGGGTGGATGTGCTGGAAATGAGATGTTTGAGGACAATGTGTGGTGTGAGGTGGTTTGATCGAGTAAGTGATGTAAGGGTAAGAGAGATGTGTGGAAATAAAAAGAGCGTGGTTGAGAGAGCAGAAGATGGTGTTTTGAAATGGTTTGGTCACATGGAGAGAATGATTGAGGAAAGGTGAGGTGGAGGGAACGAGGAGAAGTGAGAGACCAAATTGGAGGTGGAAAGATGGAGTGAAAAAGATTTTGAGTGATCCGGGCCTGAACATGCAGGAGGGTGAAAGGCGGGCAAGGAATAGAGTGAATTGGATCGATGTGGTATACCGGGGTTGACGTGCTGTCAGTGGATTGAATCAGGGCATGTGAAGCGTCTGGGGTAAACCATGGAAAGCTGTGTGGGGCCTGGATGTGGAAAGGGAGCTGTGGTTTCGGGCATTATTGCATGACAGCGAGAGACTGAGTGTGAACGAATGAGGCCTTTGTTGTCTTTTCCTAGCGCTACCCCGCACACATGAGGGGGGAGGGGGATGGTATTCCATGTGTGGTGAGGTGGCGATGGGAATGAATAAAGGCAGACAGTGTGAATTGTGTGCATGGGTATATATGTATGTGTCTGTGTGTGTATATATATGTGTACATTGAGGTGTATAGGTATGTATATTTGCGTGTGTGGACGTGTGTGTGTATATACATGTGTATGGGGATGGGTTGGGCCATTTCTTTCGTCTGTTTCCTTGCGCTACCTCGCAAACGCGGGAGACAGCGACAAAGCAAAATAAATAAATAAAATAAATATATATATATACTACACTTTTGTTCGCCATATACATAATCATGTCCATTATATACATTAATCAGTATGTAAATCAGTTAAACTGCGTACCAGGTGGAAGCAATTACGCCGAGTTCACAACACCTTTTCATTCCCTGACGTGGCAATAAAGCACTTAAATGACACCTTTGTACCGAGTAGAAGAGACCGAGGTTCAATAGCCTCTCGAACTAATCCAATTACTTTATGCCCATCTGTTTCAACCGCCGCCTTTTTGGAGCCTTCCACATTTGTCTGGATTACTTGGAATGGCACAGTACTCAGGGGCAACTATAGGGAACTATTAATCAGAATAACCTTGTACAACATTTCCAGAAAGTTGTGAGATTAATAATGGATGCTCAATATTAGTTTCAATGAAAAGAAAATCATATTTTATTAATCTATTTGAATTTTGAAATGCGACAGGCAAGTCACACTTGATAACTTCTGCGCCGACTTCCAAAAGCTCTTTGATAAAGTTCGCCTTGAAAGAGTGATTGTTATAAACGTAAAATCTTGTTGTTATGGAATCAAGATAGACATATGGATAAAGTACTGTCTTACTAGCGGAAAACAATGATACCTATAAAAAAGGAAGCAAAAATAAAAAAAAAGAAACTTTGGAGTGGTGTACGAAAAGGTTCACTCCTTATCGCTATTCTTTTCATGAAGTATGAGTAATATGGGATTAAGAGAACCACTCCTAATGCCAAACTTGACACTACCAAATGCTTTGAGGATGTCGAAGGCAACGATAAACATGCCTCCCCCCACATCTTTGAGAGAGGAGGGCCAGAGGTGAGTCACACAGGAGAGATCGCAAGTAGACCCAGCAATGCAGAATCCGAGCGGGTGATCAGGAAGACAAGAATGGGATTCTAAGAATGGGATTCTAAGTGCTAAGGACCGTGAGCGTTAAGGAGAGTCTCGAAGATTTTGCAGACTGTGGAAGTGAGAGTGACGGGGCGATAGTTGGAGAGGTTAAAGTCGTCTCCTTTCCTAGGGATGGTTCTGCAAGAAAGCATGAATCCAAGATGAAGGAAATTTCCGGGTTTTTAGATGGATACAAAGGCGGCGAGCAAGGAAATTCCCGAAGTCGGAGGCACACTCCTTTAGAACACAAGGAGGCATGTCATCTGGGCCATACGCCATGTCCACCTGGAGCTGGGATAGTACTTGGAAGACCCTGAGCAAGCAGAATATAAGACTTAGCATTGGCTTAGTGGCAGGGAATAAGGGGAAGGAGTCATCCAAGGTCTAATTAGAGGAAGACGAGGTACGGCAAAAGAGCGGCTTTATCAGTGGGAGAGTTAGTGACGGAGTGATCATATCGGAAGAGAAAGGGAGGAGGAAAGGTTGAATTACAGAGGTTATTAGAAATGGTTTTTATTAAAGACAGAAGACATTTGTTGGTAGTAGCAGTCTAAGCTTGCACAGTTTCTCTTCGTGAAGGTGGGCTTGACTTCACGAAGAACAGCTTTGTAGAAATTATATATATATATATATATATATATATATATATATATATATATATATATATATATATATATATATATATATATATATACATGAGACTCATCAAACAGCTTCTGTAACATCTTACAAAGATAGGTAGGAAAATTATGTATATATATATATATATATATATATATATATATATATATATATATATATATATATATATATATATATATATATATATATATATATATATAATGATGTTCATTTATTTATTAATACCTTGTTAAAGATCCAAGCATATTCAACATTCACAGCTGTTTACATTCCCTTTTTAATGTTTCGCAATCCATCGTTCTTTGCAGTAAGATTAAATATTCTCTTTTCATTTTCACTTTTCACCCGGTAACAATCTCCGCTCCCGGCCTCAAACGATGCAATCTGCTGATTCTGCAATCATTATTTTCGTTGTATCTCATTATTCACATGGTGCGATTTGAGTGAAGGTGGGCAATGCCTCTGCATCTGTATCTCATGGCATGCTGCTCGGAGATAAAGTGGGAGACGAGTGTAGGATATTCAGTTTCCTCTTTGCGTGATGAAGGGAAATGCATAAGAGGAAAAACTGTAACGAATAACAGAAAACTCAGAATGTTACATATCCTCCAGCTTTTTAACAAGCAGTGCAACTGCGTAAAATGATCTACCTGCCTACACATAAATATTATATATATATATATATATATATATATATATATATATATATATATATATATATATATATATATATATATATATATATATATATATATATATATATGATTCTTTCTCCCATACCTTGAGCTGGGAGAAAATGAATTCTACCTCCGTGTTCCCCGCATGTTGTAGAAAGCGAGTAAGCGAGTAAAGGGGGCGGGAGCCGGGGCTGTAAAGCCTCTCCTTCTTTTATTTCAATTACTAAAAGAGGAAATATCAGAAGGAGTCAAGTGGGGAGTGCTCATCTTCCTTGAAGGCTTAGACTGCGGCGACTGAATGTGTGTGGATGTAACCAAGATGAGAAGAGTGGAGTAATATGTAATGTATTTGAGAAAAGAGACCTGGGTGTTCTAGCTCTGAGTGAAATATAACTCAAGGGTAAAGGAAAAGAATGGTTTAGAAATGTTTTGTAAGTAAATTCAGGTTTTGGTGAGAGGACAAGAGCTGAGGAAGGAGTAGTACTACTCCAGAAGCAGGAGCTGTGGGAGTATTAAAGAGTGTGAGAAGGAAGTAAATTTTACTTTGATGTGGGGTAAAACTGAAAGTGGATAGCGAGAGATGGGTGATTATTGGTGCTTATCCACTTGGCCATGAGAAGAAAGATCATGAGAGGCAAGAGTTTTGGGAACAGCTGAGTGAGTATGTCAACAGTTTTGATGTACGAGACCGGGTATTAGTGATGGGGGATTTAAATATGAAGGTAAGTAATGTGGCGGATGAGGGTATCACTGGGGCGTATGGCGTATTCGGTGCTATAAATGGAAATGGTGAAGAACTTGTGGAGATGTGTACCCAAAAAGACTGATGATTGGGAATACCTGGTTTAAAAAGAGGGATATACACAAGTATATGCATATCATTTTATAGGCGTGTAAAAGAGAGACTTTTGGTTGTAAATTTGCTGAGATGGGCAACTGGTGGGATATCTGATCACTATTTTGTGGAGGCGAGGGCGACGATTTGTTGTGGTTTTCGAAAAAGAGGAAACAATGTTGGGCAGAATAGAGTGGTGAAAGTAAGTGAGCTTGGAAAGGAGACGTGTAAAAAAATACCAGCAGGTATTGAGTTTAGAGTCGCAAAAGGTGAGAGTAAATGAAGCAAGGGGAGTGGTTGAGGAATGGAACGTATTTAGGAAAGCAGTGATGGTATGTGCAAGAGGTGCATGTGGCATGAGAAAGATGAGAGGTGGGCAGATTAGAATGGGTAGTGAGTATTGGAATGAAGAAGTAGAGTCGCTAGGGAAAGAGAAAAGAGAGGCGTTTAGGCGTTACTGACAGGGAAGGAGTGAGTATGGTTGTGAGATGTATAAAAGAAAGCGGCAGGGGGACAAGAGGAAGGTGCATGAGTTGAAAAAGAGGGCAAATGAGAGTTAGGATGAGAGAATATCATTAAACTTTAGGGACACTAAAAAGATGTTTTGGAAGGAGGTAAATAATGTGCGAAAGACAAGAGAACAAATGGAAACATCGGTGAAAGGGTCAAAAGGGGAATTGATAACAGGCAATGATTAAGTGAGGATATGGAGCGAGTATTTTGAAGGATGGTTAGATGTGTTTGATGATAGCGGGTGGTAGATGTAGGGTGTTTTTGGTTTGGATTAGTTTGGTTAAGAGAGAAGAGGTTGTGAAAGCCTTGCGGATGGTGAAATGCGGCAAGGCGGCTGGAGTGGATGGTATTGCAATTGAATTTATTAAGGAAGGGGTGACTGTGTTGTTGATTGGTTGGTATCGATATTTGATGTATGTATGGATGACGGTGAGGTGCTCGTGGATTGGTGGAATGCATGTATAGTACCATTGTATAAAGGCAAGGGGGATAAAGGTGAGTTTTCAGACTTGAACTGCAAAGGTATAGATGTTGAGTATGCCTGGTATGTTGTATAGGAGGATATTGATTGAGAGAGTGAAGGCATGTACTGAGCATCAGATTGGGGAGGAGCAGTGTGGCTTCAGGAGTGGTTGAGGTTGTGTGGATCTAGTGTTATTTTGAATGTGTGTGAAAAATACTTAGAAAAACAGATGGATTTGTATGTGGCATTTATGGATCTGGAGAAGGCACATGGTAGGGTTGATACAGACGCTTTGTGAAAGATCTTAAGAGTATACGATGTAGGAGGTAAGCTCCTAGAAACGGTGATAAGTTTTTATCAAAGGTTTAAGGCATGTGTGCGAGTAGGAAGAGAGGAGAGTGATTGGTTCCCAGTGAAGGTTGGTCTGCGGCAAGGGTGTGTGTTGTCATTACGGTTTTTAATTTGTATATGGATGGGGTGGTGAGGAAGGTAAATGCAAGAGTTTTGGTTAGAGGGGTAAGTATGCAGTTTTTTTGGGATATGAGGGCCTGGGAAGTGAATCATTTGTTGTTTGCAGATGATACAACGCTGGTGGCTGATTCGAGTGAGAAACTGCAGAAGTTGGTTACTTAGTGTGAAAGGGAAAAAATAAAGTTGACTGAATGTGAATAAAAGCATGATTATTTGGTTCAACAGGGTTGAGGGGCGGGATAACTAGATTGCGAGTCTGAATAGAGAAAAACTGGAGGAAGTGAAGTTTTATTGATATATGGGAGTGGACATGACAGCGAATGGAACCATAGAAGCGTAAGTGAGGGGGCGAAGGTTCTTGGAGCATTGAAGAATGTGTGGAAAAAGAGAAAGTTATCTGGGAGACCAACAATAGGTATGTTTGAATGAACAGTATTGCCAACAATATATGCTTGCGAGGCATGGGCTGTATACAGGGTTATACGGAGGTGGGGTGGATGCGTTGGAAATGAAATGTTTAAAGACAATATCCAAGGTGGTTGGATCGAGTAATGAAAGGGTAAGAGAGATGTGTGGAATATAAAAAGAGCAGAAGTGGTTGAAATGGTTTGGGCATATGAAGAGAATGAGTGAGGAAAGATTGACAAAGAGGATATGTATGTCAAAAGTAAAGAGAATAAGAAGCGGGAGACCAAACTGGAGATAGATGGACGGAGTGAGGAGGGTTTTGAGCGATCAGGGCCTGAACATGCAGGAAAGGCGTGCACGGAATAAAGTGAATTGGAACGATATGGTATACTGGGGTCCGACGTGCTGTCATTGGACTGAACCAGGGTATGTGAAACGTCCGAAGTAAACCATGGAAAGGTACGTGTGACTTGGATATGGATAGGGAGCTGTGGTTTCGGTGCATTATACATAACAACTCGTGTATGGATGTGAGCGGATGTTGCCTTCTTCATCTGTTTCCTGACACTACCTCGCTGAGGCAAGGGTCGGCGATCAGGCGTATGGGAGAAGAGAATTTATATGCTATAATTTTTTTCTTTTCTTTCATACATTTGTACATGTATATATATTTTTTTTTTTTTTTTTTTTTTTTTTATACTTTGTCGCTGTCTCCCGCGTTTGCGAGGTAGCGCAAGGAAACAGACGAAAGAAATGGCCCAACCCCCCCCCCCCCCCCCCATACACATGTACATACACTCGTCCACACACGCAAATATACATACCTACACAGCTTTCCATGGTTTACCCCAGACGCTTCACATGCCTTGCTTCAATCCACTGACAGCACGTCAACCCCTGTATACCACATGACTCCAATTCACTCTATTTCTTGCCCTCCTTTCACCCTCCTGCATGTTCAGGCCCCGATCACACAAAATCTTTTTCACTCCATCTTTCCACCTCCAATTTGGTCTCCCTCTTCTCCTCGTTCCCTCCACCTCCGACACATATATCCTCTTGGTCAATCTCTCCTCACTCATTCTCTCCATGTGCCCAAACCATTTCAAAACACCCTCTTCTGCTCTCTCAACCACGCTCTTTTTATTTCCACACATCTCTCTCACCATTACGTTACTTACTCGATCAAACCACCTCACACCACACATTGTCCTCAAACATCTCATTTCCAGCACATCCATCCTCCTGCGCACATCTCTATCCATAGCCCACGCCTCGCAACCATACAACATTGTTGGAACCACTATTCCCTCAAACATACCCATTTTTGCTTTCCGAGATAATGTTCTCGACTTCCACACATTTTTCAAGGCTCCCAAAATTTTCGCCCCCTCCCCCACCCTATGATCCACTTCCGCTTCCATGGTTCCATCCGCTGACAGATCCACTCCCAGATATCTAAAACACTTCACTTCCTCCAGTTTTTCTCCATTCAAACTCACCTCCCAATTGACTTGACCCTCACCCCTACTGTACCTAATAACCTTGCTCTTATTCACATTTACTCTCAACTTTCTTCTTCCACACACTTTACCAAACTCAGTCACCAGCTTCTGCAGTTTCTCACATGAATCAGCCACCAGCGCTGTATCATCAGCGAACAACAACTGACTCACTTCCCAAGCTCTCTCATCCCCAACAGACTTCATACTTGCCCCTCTTTCCAGGACTCTTGCATTTACCTCCCTTACAACCCCATCCATAAACAAATTAAACAACCATGGAGACATCACACATCCCTGCCGCAAACCTACATTCACTGAGAACCAATCACTTTCCTCTCTTCCTACACGTACACATGCCTTACATCCTCGATAAAAACTTTTCACTGCTTCTAACAACTTGCCTCCCACACCATATATTCTTAATACCTTCCACAGAGCATCTCTATCAACTCTATCATATGCCTTCTCCAGATCCATAAATGCTACATACAAATCCATTTGCTTTTCTAAGTATTTCTCACATACATTCTTCAAAGCAAACACCTGATCCACACATCCTCTACCACTTCTGAAACCGCACTGCTCTTCCCCAATCTGATGCTCTGTACATGCCTTCACCCTCTCAATCAATACCCTCCCATATAATTTACCAGGAATACTCAACAAACTTATACCTCTGTAATTTGAGCACTCACTCTTATCCCCTTTGCCTTTGTACAATGGCACTATGCACGCATTCCGCCAATCCTCAGGCACCTCACCATGAGTCATACATACATTAAATAACCTTACCAACCAGTCAACAATACAGTCACCCCCTTTTTTAATAAATTCCACTGCAATACCATCCAAACCTGCTGCCTTGCCGGCTTTCATCTTCCGCAAAGCTTTTACTACCTCTTCTCTGTTTACCAAATCATTTTCCCTAACCCTCTCACTTTGCACACCACCTCGACCAAAACACCCTATATCTGCCACTCTGTCATCAGACACATTCAACAAACCTTCAAAATACTCATTCCATCTCCTTCTCACATCACCGCTACTTGTTATCACCTCCCCATTTACGCCCTTCACTGAAGTTCCCATTTGCTCCCTTGTCTTACGCACCCTATTTACCTCCTTCCAGAACATCTTTTTATTCTCCCTAAAATTTACTGATAGTCTCTCACCCCAACTCTCATTTGCCCTTTTTTTCACCTCTTGCACCTTTCTCTTGACCTCCTGTCTCTTTCTTTTATACTTCTCCCACTCAATTGCATTTTTTTCCTGCAAAAATCGTCCAAATGCCTCTCTCTTCTCTTTCACTAATACTCTTACTTCTTCATCCCACCACTCACTACCCTTTCTAAACAGCCCACCTCCCACTCTTCTCATGCCACAAGCATCTTTTGCGCAATCCATCACTGATTCCCTAAATACATCCCATTCCTCCCCCACTCCCCTTACTTCCATTGTTCTCACCTTTTTCCATTCTGTACACAGTCTCTCCTGGTACTTCCCCACACAGGTCTCCTTCCCAAGCTCACTTACTCTCACCACCTTCTTCACCCCAACATTCACTCCTCTTTTCTGAAAACCCACACTAATCTTCACCTTAGCCTCCACAAGATAATGATCAGACATCCCTCCAGTAGCACCTCTCAGCACATTAACATCCAAAAGTCTCTCTTTCGCACGCCTGTCAATTAACACGTAATCCAA
The DNA here is from genome assembly GCF_036320965.1 of Panulirus ornatus. NCBI lineage: Eukaryota > Metazoa > Arthropoda > Malacostraca > Decapoda > Palinuridae > Panulirus > Panulirus ornatus. The sequence continues at coordinate 27,508,503 of NC_092230.1, read as the reverse complement.
TAACGCTCTCTGGCCATCTCTCCTACTTACATAAGTATACTTATGTATATCTCGCTTTTTAAACCAGGTATTCCCAATCATCAGTCCTTTTTCAGCACATAAATCTACAAGCTCTTCACCATTTCCATTTACAACACTGAACACCCCATGCATACCAATTATTCCCTCAACTGCCACATTACTCACCTTTGCATTCAAATCACCCATCACTATAACCCGGTCTCGTGCATCAAAACCGCTAACACACTCATTTAGCTGCTCCCAAAACACTTGCCTCTCATGAACTTTCTTCTCATGCCCAGGTGCATATGCACTAATAATCACCCACCTCTCTCCATCAACTTTCAATTTTACCCATATTAATCGAGAATTTACTTTCTTACATTCTATCACATACTCCCACAACTCCTGTTTCAGGAGTATTGCTACTCCTTCCCTTGCTCTTGTCCTCTCACTAACCCCTGACTTCACTCCCCAGACATTTCCAAACCACTCTTCCCCTTTACCCTTGAGCTTCGTTTCACTCAGAGCCAAAACATCCAGGTTCCTTTCCTCAAACATACTACCTATCTCTCCTTTTTTCACATCTTGGTTACATCCACACACATTTAGGCACCCCACTCTGAGCCTTCGAGGAGGATGATCACTCCCCGCGTGACTCCTTCTTCTGTTTCCCATTTTAGAAAGTTAATACAAGGAGGGGAGGATTTCCGGCCCCCCGCTCCCGTCCCCTCTAGTCGCTTTCTACGACACGCGAGGAATACGTGGGAAGTATTCTTTCACCCCTATCCCCAGGGATAATATACATATATATATACATATACACACACACACACACACATACGCACATACACACACACACACACACATACATATATATACATATGAAAAATGTAAGAAACAATTTAGAAAACAAACTTTTAGCTTGAAATGAATGAAAAAAAAATGAATGTCACATAATGGTTCAACCTCTGGCTATGGAAAGGAAATGTACAATTATATATATATATATATATATATATATATATATATATATATATATATATATATATATATATACATGTACAATTGTACATGTATATATATATATATATATATATATATATATATATATATATATATATATATATATATATATATATATATATATGTATATATATATATATATATATATATATATATATATATATATATATATATATATATGGCTATGTATGCATACGTTTATGTGTATACGCATGTATATGTATGTATGTATATACATGTATATGTACGTGTATGTTGGTAAATGTATATGAATATGTGTGTGAGCGAGCGGACGTATCTTTCATCATCTGTTTCCTGGCACTGCCTCGCTAACTCGGGAAACGGCGATCAAGTATGAAAGTACATACACATGTATATACATAAACGCCCACACACGAACATATACATACCTATACCTTTCAACGTATACATACATATACATACACAGACATATGTATACACATGTACATATTCATACTTGCTGCCTTCATCCATTCTCGTCTCCACCCTGCCACACATGAAATAGCATCCACCCCTCCCCCAGCGCGCGCGCGCGAGGTAGCACCAGGAAAAGACAAAAAAGGCCACATTCGTTCACACTCCGTCTCTAGCTGTCATATGTAATGCGCCGAAACCACAGCTTCCTTTCCACATCCAAGTCCCACTAAACTTTCCATGGTTTACCCCAGACGCTTCACATGCCCTGGTTCAATCCATTGACATCACGACGACCCCGGTATACCACATCGTTCCAATTCACTCTATTCCTTGCACGCCATTTACCCTCCGGTATGTTCAAGCTCTGATCGCTCAAAATCCTTTTCACTCCATCCTTCCGCCTCCAGTTTGGTCTTCCACTTCTCGTTCCCTGTAACTCTGACACATATATCCTCTTGGTCAATCTTTCCTCACTCATTCTCTCCATGTGACCAAACCATTTCAACACACCCTCTTCTGCTTTCTCCACCACACTCTTTTTATTACCACAGATCTCTCTTACCCTTTCATTACTTACTCGATCAAACCACCTCACACCACACATTGTCCTCAAACATTTCATTTCCAACACATTCACCCTCTTCCGCACAGCCCTATCTATGGCTCATGCCTCGCACCAATATAACATTGTTGGAACCACTATTACTTCAAACATACCCATTTTTGCACTCCTAGATAACGTTCTCGCCTTCCACACATTCTTCAACGCTCCCATATATATATATATATATATATATATATATATATATATATATATATATATATATGTATATATATATATATAATATACACCATAACGAATTTCTATGAGAGTCGTGGTGTTGGTCATGACTTTTCTAACCGCTCCTGCAGCTCATGATGCACTACTTTCGCAGGCAAATGTAGACTCCTTATAGAGTAAGAAGATCCTTGACGTGACTGTACTCCCAGTGATACACCATCGCCGAAGGTGTATCTTCCCGCAGGCGGAGCCTAACCATATATATTTGAGAGGTAGAAGAAAAGGATTTTGGTGTCTAGCCCTAGTTACAATTTGACAAGCTTTTACCCAAATTACACCTGTGGCTCATAATACATCTAACCAGAGCGTAATGGATCGTTGTCAGACCGACTTGAGAGCGTCTGGAAAAGAACGACAAGATTAAATACCCGGACAGAAAAAGACGTCATTTGGGGATATATTAATCAAAGGAATTGAGCATACTTCTCTCTCTCTCTCTCTCTCTCTCTCTCTCTCTCTCTCTCTCTCTCTCTCTCTCTCTCTCTCTCTCTCTCTCTCCCCCTCTGGAAGCCAAGGTTCCGTGATGACTCCGTGTTTCCATGATTATCAAAATGCAATTTGATATTGACACGGGGCTCTACCTGACCCAGGGATCCCTGCGATAGAGATGATGGGCTGAAAGGTTTCATGTGTTCACAACCATACAGGGGAAATACTTCTTTACTATTACATGTCTTTGAGAACTGGGATACGCTGCCTCGCCTGCCTCGCACTGTTGTAAACGTGAAGACTATAATAGACTCGTGGAAGACGACGCTAGAGGATCGTATCACGTCGCTGGGTTATCATTATGCAGGTAGAAGCGAGCGAACACAGTGCAGCTGTTCTTCCAGCGGGGAAACTCATTATATTCTAACAGGTATTCTGTTACCTGTTTGGTCCATGTGATATTCTCTCTCTCTCTCTCTCTCTCTCTCTCTCTCTCTCTCTCTCTCTCTCTCTCTCTCTACCCCTATCTCTCGTACATTTTCGTTTTCATTTGTTAAAAAGAAGAAACTATGAAAGCAGAATTACCCAACTTCTCCAACATCCTGACTGTGTATCATGGGGGACACCCATTCTTTGGGGGAGCCATGGCTTCTACCACAAGGCTCTGCCACTGTGTGTGTGTGTGTGTGTGTGTGTGTGTGTGTGTGTGTGTGTGGGGTGCTGACCTCTGGCAGTACGGTGCTGGCTGGGGTCTTTGCGTCACTATACGGGTTTAGATCCTGAGTTACGTGTAGTTTAAAGCGGACGAGGTAATGTAAACTACTCTTCTGAGGAGGAGGCGTTGAGGAGGGGACCAGTGGAAGGAATGTGTGAAGTTGATGGGTTGATGGGTATTGCCAGGAATACATACGGTGGGTTGGCTGATGTTCTATCAAGGGATGAACATCAGTCGACCGATGTTATATCAAACATCAGTCTAAACTCAAGAGTGAAAGATATGTATAAGATTTCATGGAAGAAAGGGCGCGACTCTTTGGAAAAAAAGAAGGTACTAGAGACTGCCAACTTATCTGAAGATCATCCAATAAGATGAAAAAAAAAAAGAAAACTTCTGTTTAATATTCAAGAAGAGCGAATGAGAGGAGGTGGAGTGGGGTGGTGTAGGGGGGGCGAGAGGCGACATTCCATCGGCCACTTTGGTACAAAGGTTCAAGGGAGGTTGGTCGATACTGCAGGGCCACACCGCGTTCTCTGCCATCCCCAGTGCTCCCTTTAAATTACTCTCCACACCACCTGAGCCTTTTAGGGAAATTTGTGTGAAATGTTAGCGTAGCGTCGCTTGGTTACTGGTGCCTGTGTTTACGGCCTCCTGTGTCTGGGGGTATTGTATAAAGCTGTGTATGTCTTTTTTTTTCCCATTTCCCGTATGTGGCGTGGCATATGTGAAGCGGGACATGGAGTACCCCGGATGTGGCGTGGCATATGTGAAGCGGGACATGGAGTACCCCGTATGTGGCGTGGCATATGTGAAGCGGGACATGGAGTACCCCGTGTGTGGCGTGCTATATTAACGTTACGCGGGACATGTAGCGTCCTGCATTTGGTTTCGCATTTGTGAAAGGGGACATGCAGTGCCCCGTATGTGTTGTCTCATATGTGAAGCGGGACATGTAGTAGCCCGTATGTGGTGTCGCATATGTGAAGCAGGACATGTATTGCCACGTAGGTGGTGTCGCATATGTGAAGTGGGACATGTAGTTCCACGTATGTGGCGTGGTATATGTGAAGCACGACATGCAGTGCCCCTGTATTTAGTGTTTCATATGTGAAGGAGGACATGTAGTGCCTTGTATGTAGTGTTGCATATGTTAAGTGAGATATAGTGCCCCATATGTGGCGTCGTATATGTGAAGCGGGACATATAGTAGTCCGTATGAGGTGCCGCATATGTGAAGCAGGACATGTAGTGCCCCATATGTGGTGTTGCATATGTGAAGCAGGACATGTAGTGCCCTGTATGTGGTGTTGCATATATGAAGCGGGACATGTAGTGTCCCGTATGTGTTGTCGCATATGTGAAGCAGGACATGCAGTACCCCGTATGTGGCGTGCCATATGTGAAACAGGACATGTAATGCCCCATATGTGGTGTCGCATATGTGAAGCAGGACATGTAATGCCCCATATGTGGTGTCGCATATGTGAAGCAGGACGTGTATTGTCACATTTCTGGCGTTTCCAATGTAAAGTGTCATACGTACTTCCCTGCCCGTGAGTGCTACCTCCGTAGGGTGAAGCATTAAATGTGTCACACTCGCGTTGGTGATTTAGGAGAGGCGCTTCCTCTCTACTGCCATATGTGTTGTGTTCCATAACTACGCCCGTCTATGGTGCTTCCGACACTCCCGCCTGCCCATACCTTGGCCTTACGTGTGGCATCATAAGTGCTGGGACCGGTTGGCAACGTCAAATGTATCACGTCCCATATATGGGACCCAGAAAAAAGATTCTCGTGTGTGTGTGTGTGTGTGTGTGTGTGTGTGTGTGTGTGTGTGTGTGTGTGTGTGTGTACTGTTATATGTTCTAATAAAACCTGAGAGTTGTCTCATGTCTGTGTTACTTATCATCTTTTAATGCTCTAGGTGTCAACGTGTCGAGGGGGTTCGACAGTGGAACAGAAGGGAAAAGAAATATACCCATTTTCAGCTCCCGTGTTGGTCGCCCGGCACAAGGATGTCATATAGTGAATTATTAGACACAGGTCGTCTTAAAGGAGGCGTCGTATATTGGTTATTAGAGACAGACGGAGAGACAGACGGACAGACAGACGGACAGACAGACGGAAAGACAGACTGACAGACAGACGGAAAGACAGACGGACAGAGAGAGGCAGAGAGCCATTGGAACCTCAGATGCCACATTTAGAATGCCTTAGACTAGCGATCAGCCACTTCAGACCCACAATGGGTGTAGAAAATACAATGCGCGAGGGATAAGAGAACATAATGCTCCTGGGATATGATATGGGATTCACCACACACACACACACACACACACACACACACACACACACACACACATACGTGTATATATATGCACGGAAAGAGGCAGGATATGTGTTGTTTGTGTCAATCGCGAGCCAATGCGCCATTGACCCAATTTAGGGGAGTCGTAGTCGAGGGGTGCGCCCCTCTCTCTCCCAAGCCCACGACTCAGCGACCATAGTAAATCGAAGTGGAGGGAGGTTGGGGGTGGGGGAAGGAGGGAGGTCATCCGGTCCATTAATCCACTGAGCACGACGGTACGGCCATCGAGCACGACGGAACGGCTTTAGAGCGCGACGGTACGACCTTTGAACACGAAGTTATTGGACCTTGAAGGCGAGCGCATGTATTGCCCTTTTGAACGATAAAGTAAGAGGTTTGAGCGTGATGGTACGACACGAGCATGACGGTATGGCCCTTAAGGCCAAGCCATCACTTTCAAGAGTCGTGGTGTCATGCTCAAGGGGTCGCGGTGTCAAGGGTCGTGTTGTCATGCTCAAGGGTCGTGGTGTCATGCTCAAGGGGTCGTGGTGTCAAGGGTCGTGGTGTCATGCTCAAGGGTCGTGGTGTCAAGGGTCGTGTTGTCATGCTCAAGGGTTATAGTGTCAAGGGTCGTGGTGTGATGCTCAAGGGTCGTAGTGTCAAGGGTCGTGGTGTCATGCTCAAGGGTCGTGTCCTCATGCACAAGGGTCTTGGCGTCATGCAAAAGGGTCGTGTCGTCATGCAAAAGGGTCGTGTCGTCATGCAAAAGGGTCGTGGCGTCATGCACAAGGGTCGTGGCGTCATGCACAAGGGTCGTGGCGTCATGCTCAAGGGTTGTACCATTACAATGGCAGCAGATCATTGTCAGTTTTCTCTATACAGTATTCCGCACCTTTCCATCCTTGCCGCTTAAATAACCTTTAAATTCCGGCCAATGGGCTCAATGGATCTCCTCTGTCTTCGCCACAAGGACAATATACCGCCTGGATAAAGCTGAGGAAAGACCGTGAAAAGCTTACTCAGCTTTAGCGTTCTTTAATCAAAACTTTTTCCTCTCGGGCCAAGATCCGCTATCATTCACATATGATATCTCGAAAAGGATGACTTCGGAGAATTGCCACATTCCAGCCAGCCCGCCACCCTAGCTACGTGGGCGACAATCCTGCCAGCCTGCCGTCCTAGCTACGTGGGGGACAATCTTGCCAGCCTGCCGTCCTAGCTACGTGGGGGACAAGCCTGCCATCCTGCCGTCCTAGCTACGTGGGGGACAAGCCTTCCATCCTGCCTCTTCCTCCTAGCTACGTGGGGGCAAAATTCTGCCAGCCAGCCAATTTAGCTACGTGGGGGACAGTCCTGTCAGCCAGCCGTCCTAGCTGTGGGGAACAATCCTGCCAGCTACCACGGCTACGTGGAGGTCACTTGCGTGGTAGAAGAGACGTGAACCACCTGAGCGAGTGAGGAGTTACAGATCCAACACTCGAGGAAGACCTTTCCCGGGTGGCACAACTGGATGCTGGGCGGCTTCACATGATAACAGAACAGCCTACATTGACTGTCATTGTCATCTCTAACACCACCATCACCAGCACCACCACCAGCTACAGCAGCATCACCACTACCACCACCGTCAGCAACATCACCAGCTACAGCATCATCACCCCCACCACCACCATCAGCATCACCATCAGCTACAGCAGCATCACAATCACCACCATCTTTAACATCACCACCAGCTAGGGAAGCTTCATCACCACCACCATCATCATCATCACCACCAGCTACAGCAGCATCATAACCACCATCATCAGCATCACCACCAGCTAGGGAAGCATCACCACAACCATCATCATCACCACCACCAGCTACAGCAGCATCACCACCACCATCACCACCATCACCATCAGCTACAAAAGCATCACCACCACCATACCATCAGCATTACCACCAGCTACAACAGCATCATCACCACCATCATCAGCATCACCACCAGCTACAACAGCATCACCACCGAACTGTCATCAAGCAACTCCAACCTAGACCTTTTGTGTCCCATATGATGAAGCAACATGGCTTCTCCCTTCTCCTTATTAGTCTGTACCCGGCTATATAGATTAGGATTTATGATATTGTTACCGTCCTGCAGCAGGTCACCTCGTCATAGACCATCAGGTCGTCTATGGACTGGTTGTCTCATGTACTGTCCTACAGCGAAAAAACCTCGTCATAGACCAGCAGGTCCTCTGTTACCTAGCTGTCCCATGCCCTGTCCTCCAGCAGATAACCTAGTCAGAGACCATCAGGTCTTCTGTTACTTGGCTGTCCCATGCACTATCCTCCAGCAGATAATCTCGTCAGAGACCATCATCAGGACTTTACTTTGGTTGCAATTCCATCAACACCACGCCATATGGTGCAGTAGGGAGAGCGGGAGCACTTGGACTCTTGAAAGACAAGTTTTTTTCTTTCTTTCGCGCGACTGAAGCCCCCATGTGAGTCATACAACCAGGTGTCAGGACCCACCGCACTTGACCAAACCTCCCGACTCTCGACTTCCCTGCACAGGAATTTCAAGGAGTTGGCAGTGCAGCCACAGCCGTGTCTTGTACTCCCACCATATTCTGTGTAGCCACCGTCGCACTCAGCTGTAAGTTAAGGAACTACCAAAAAGAAGGTCAAGTCAGTCTTCCACTCTGAGGACCACTACCTATGGCGCTATGACGCAGTATACTGCAGGACCATATTTCTCTGTGCCACGCCCAGGTACTGTATTTCTTAAACAACAAACAAAACAAAGAAGGCCGACCATATACAACAACAGATCTCGTACTTTAACGAACAATCGAGCCGACAGAATCACTACCTTTACACCTACATCAGTTGCCCCTTTAAACTACAGTAACATGTAGTACATTTCTTACAATGAGTGACTTTCTTGCTACTGGCCCCTTAGTCATCGACTAAAGCGTTCAGATCCTCCATAGGACGAGATTAACAAGCTACCGTAGTTCATCTGGTAAAGGACGTCCCTTAGACTCCACATTCAACAGATAATCATAAGTAACCTGAATTACGAGTCTTGCATTATGTCAATATGTCGCAGGTCTTCTGCAGTAGAAATACAACCACAGAGGCCTAGGGTCTTATATTTTCCCGTCCTTTCGTACAAAAGTATCAGACTTCAACATGATAGTGGTATCTACATATGTTCACCCCCATGTGTCCCGCCATACACCTAATGCTCGAGGGACGGGTCGATGAATCCAACACTTACAAACAGAATAGCCAGTGATCGTAACTTCACTGTTCAGCGGGTCCTTGAATATGACCAGAGTTTATTACCAAAATTCCTCTGAGCAGTAGCTTCTCTTTTTGCAATGACTTTGTTGTCCATATATGAAAACTTGTGAGAGCAGTTCCAAGTAAACTTGGAAGCTCAGACTATAGAGATCGTAAAGCTTCCAGAAGACATCTGAGGCGCAGTGGAATCTTTTCTTCCATCTTTTTCTTTTTTAACCATTATTTTTTTTTTACTCTTACACTCCTGAAAAGACGCTTTACTTCAAGCTTTTGATAATTTAGGTCGAGTGTGATCTAACCATAAATCGAAGACATTTGGACAGTTTTGAGAATGACCATAGATCCCATCGAGGAATTTCACCCTAGAACACTCGAGTCTTACCACAATAATTTTGCCAGCGATCTTTGGGAGTGGTTCAGGAAGTTACTAGTAATACCATCCTCCTCGCCTCCCGGCTGTCTCTCAAGAGAAATAACATAGCTGCCGCGTAACCCGAGGATGTACTCAAAGACTTTGAAAAGACTACCCGGAGGCAGTTTATCACCCCATCCACAACATCCAGCTGCTATTTTCTCGGTAAATCGAGTGGAAGCCTGGAATAACGTGAACCCTAACTACTGGAATCCTTTTACCAAATGAACTTAACCATAGTGAATGAGAAGGGCGGACGCTTAGTTCTTATTTCCACTGATGAAGTTAAAAGCTCCTGGATGACGAAACCATGTAAGGTTTCCTCTACCTCCTCAGGAGGACATCACGTGCTTAGCCACTTTTTTTGAGAAGTTAACCATATTCCCCAGCTGTTTAATTGTTATTCATAAAGCCTTCTTCGCCAAGACAAGGGAGGACTGCACTGGCCCTAAGAACCGCAGTCCACTGATTAACTGGAGGTTTTAGTTGAGATTTTAGAGAGGATGATAAGTTCTCTCCCTGGGTAGAGTCTTCCTCAGTCGTGTTCTCTGCACTAGGTGCCCTAGACTCAGACCACATCAGACTAACTCAGCACACGGTAAATACTAACGCGAGTGATTACCAGCCCGGACTAACGGCTGAGGACGACCCAGGGGTGTGGACGGAGCTTTTGACACGGGGTGGAAAGATTTTTATCCTCCAGTTTGTACCAAAACAACTTCGTAGTTTCCTTACTGATATACACAGTTCCTGCAGAAAAATAGTTGAAAGTTTCCATGATAACAGAAGCATATGTATATCGCTTAAGAGCTTGGCTTCAGACAGTTTCACGTCAACTGATAGCGCAAACACATTTTTTTTTTATATGAAAACGGGATGCCTCAAGGGAGTGTGTTGAGTAAGACCTACGTACATTACTGGTTATTATGATTGATGATATTATTCTGCTATCAGCCTCTCACCTCCAGGGCTCTCGGGGACCCCCTTATCATTGCTCCTCGCCATCACCTGCGTTATTACAAATGCAAATGAACTATACAGCTTCGAGCACTAACTAGGCGATGAGACACATCTCTCGTTTAATGAGATGGTTGCATCACATAACCGAGACCGCCCAACTGGGGCTTGGTGTTCAGTTATCTGAGAATCAACACGAGGGTCTCCTAAGATGGTAGCTGCCTCCTATATGCAGCAAATCATCGCTCCTCTGTTGTACGAAACGGGTGGCCGCATTGATGTGAACGGTGGTAAAATGCTGTCAAAAGTTGGCCCATTGAGCACAATGGTACGGTCACTGAGTGCGACGGTACGATCCTAGCACAAGATGGTACGTTCCCTAGGCACGACGGTACCCACCAGTGAGCACAGCGGTACAACCCTTGTTCACCGTAGAGAGTTTAATTATCAAATTGATTGAGGCAATGCTGAGTTCATCACTCATGATAATTCAATAATTGATAAAAGATATTGTTGAATCGTCTCTTATTAAACACGAGAAATATCATTATGAATTAGAATGTTGATATATATATATATATATATATATATATATATATATATATATATATATATATATATATATATATATATATATATATATATATATATATATGAATATATAACTTTAAAAGTGGATAAGCTGTAAACATGTTTCCCAAAACATAGGCTAACCCGAGTTTGTAACTTGATAGAGGTGAGGTCGTCGAGGGTGACCTGTGCCTCAATCCGTTTACCTGTCTCTTGACCCGTGTGGCTGCCCCGCCCAATGGCGGCTGGTATATTATATTCTCGTTCTATCTGCGCTCAGTCTATATCATACGTACTAGAGCGCTTGACACCGTATTTTCTGTTTCTTGTGTCTTTTCCTGCGTGTTATGTATGTACACTGGCTACTTGTGTCCTTTGTATATATATATACATAGGGTGGGGGAGGGGGCGAAAATTTTGGGAGCCTTGAAAAATGTGTGGAAGTCGAGAACATTATCTCGGAAAGCAAAAATGGGTATGTTTGAGGGAATAGTGGTTCCAACAATGTTGTATGGTTGCGAGGCGTGGGCTATGGATAGAGATGTGCGCAGGAGGATGGATGTGCTGGAAATGAGATGTTTGAGGACAATGTGTGGTGTGAGGTGGTTTGATCGAGTAAGTAACGTAAGGGTAAGAGAGATGTGTGGAAATAAAAAGAGCGTGGTTGAGAGAGCAGAAGAGGGTGTTTTGAAATGGTTTGGGCACATGGAGAGAATGAGTGAGGAGAGATTGACCAAGAGGATATATGTGTCGGAGGTGGAGGGAACGAGGAGAAGAGGGAGACCAAATTGGAGGTGGAAAGATGGAGTGAAAAAGATTTTGTGTGATCGGGGCCTGAACATGCAGGAGGGTGAAAGGAGGGCAAGAAATAGAGTGAATTGGAGTCATGTGGTATACAGGGGTTGACGTGCTGTCAGTGGATTGAAGCAAGGCATGTGAAGCGTCTGGGGTAAACCATGGAAAGCTGTGTAGGTATGTATATTTGCGTGTGTGGACGTGTGTATGTACATGTGTATGGGGGGGGGGGGGGGGTTGGGCCATTTCTTTCGTCTGTTTCCTTGCGCTACCTCGCAAACGCGGGAGACAGCGACAAAGTATAAAAAAAAAAAAAAAAATATATATATATATATATATATATATATATATATATATATATATATATATATATATATATACTGAAATCGACAGAATGGATAATTCCGTTTAGTGGGACGCCCTACATAACTTCAGGAACCGGACCAAACTGTCTCAAAGGGGAAGAAAAACATCAGCTTGAGCGTGTGGAAGGACAGTTACGGGAGATTTGATCGCTCTAGGTGGCGTTCGATCTCGGAGTTCGATGCTGTAGTTTGCCCACAAAACTATCCAATGCACATTGATTTGGCGATAAAGGAGAAAGTCGTTATTCGTGTCGTAGGAAGTCGGTGGAAAAAAGACGAAAATAAAGAGGTTGATGTCATTTACATAGATTTTCTGGAAGCATTCGATAAATCCCCAGTCAGCATACTGGGTGTAAATAGATAAGCCAACAGCAGAACCTCAGCATGGTTGTGTTCTGCCCAAGGGGATCAGCCTTCGGAACAATTCTGTTTCTGCTGCACATCACTGACGCCGATAATGGACGATGCTTTTGAAGATCATAATTCGCAGACGACACTGAGCTGGGATATAAAGCTATGGTAGATACTGAACGTCTACAGCGAGTTGCAAAGAGACACAAACAAATTGATAGACTGGACTCACAGGTGGAAAATATGTTTTCCAATAAGTGCAAAATTTTACACATTAGTAGCAATCACGCAAGGGCAGGCGATGTTTTGAACTCTGATGACCTACAAAACCTAAGTGAGGACAGAGGCTGATGTAACATTCTCCGATGACCTGAATAAGGCCAAGGAAGCGGTACGTCGAAGCAGTAAAATACGAGTAACCAACGATGACGAAGTTCGCCTCTGAGGCGCGTGAAGTGTAGGTCTGGGCGACCTACTTTTGGTGGGACGTTGAAGCGCTCATCAATATGCAACTGCATGTAAAGTTACCTGGCCGTATATCAAATACCGACTGAGAACTGAACTCGAATGTAAAACTTAACCAAGTTGTGGACGCGGACTCTAACGTGGACGACGAGGGTACGAATACATTTCTTCCTCCACTTCGAAGATGTGAACTCAAAAGGCAGGCAAAATTCTAGGCTTCAAAGGTAAGACATTCCAATTCAAGACTGGAATAAGAAACCGATCTTTCCCCTTCACAGTCAACTCGTGCGTACCCACCTTGCAAACTGCGTTCGGTTATTAGGTCACCTGAATTATAAAGACATAAACTGAGTACAGCAGCGAGCCACCAAGAGGACTGCAAGACCAAGAAACAGATCCTATGCAAGCCAGCCAGCCAGCTAGCCAGCCAGCAGGTTCAGATGCATTTTGTTTAGAAAAGAAAAAAGATTAAGAGGTGACTAAACAAAACTTGACTTTTCCAGCTACTTAGGGTTACGTCATTCTGATTTCACTCGTACCATTGGATTCAAACTCGTGGGCAGATGTTCTGCTTCCAGTGAGACAAAATACATGTTCAACAGGACTGTTACCGTTTGGAATGATTGGCCATAAAAGAAGCAGAAAAACAACGCTACAGATATTTTTAAAAACAGATCTGACAACCACTTTGATTTAGGTCCACGGCTGACATTATCTGTGGCTAGTCCACTACCAGGAGGGTTGTCTGAGGGTGAGAGTCTTAGCCAACAAGACGACCCGAGAATATGCACGGACGACCTCTTGCCCTACACTCACACCGCCAGCCATTTTGACATCGTCAACAGATACAGACTTCCAGATACCACAAGCCCAGTCTAGCGCTCAACCTTGTATAACATAGACATACATACCTTACACTGCAGTGTTTTGTACACACACACACACACACACACACACACACTCACCTACCACCACCACTAAGAACCAGTCCTTAGATTCCATACCTGGTAAAACTATCCCATATCGGATAACATCAACTTTACCCTGGGTATAATGGTCATTAAGGTGACTGCAACAGATGCATCACCTGTGTCTCAAGAGGAGGAATCGCCTTGCGGGCCCCCACTCCTCATCCTCATTACACAACTCCGTGTAGCCACCATCATTAATCTTGAGCGACAATAAGACAACTGTCGAGGAAGTCTCTCCGGAGCCCGGCAAAGAGATGAACGTCGACAATCTATTTTACCCTCACTAACCCCAAGCCAGCCGGTCGGTGGCCGGCCTTGTAACAACACGAACGCATCAGTAGTTCCAGCATGTGCTCACCTGCGTTTCCCATTCGTGAAGACGTTGTAATTATTAAAGCGATGGGAAGATGATACTCACGTAATATTCCCTGATTACGACACGAAGAAAATTGAACTATACTTCATCATTATATATATATATATATCTACTAACGTAAAACACGAGTAGAAGAAATATTAGATATTAACATGATCAAAGGTGCGCTTGATATCAAATAGCGAATAACACAATATTGGCTTGTATTAAATTCTTCCTCCCATACTGATACACATAGCTTGCGAAATGCACAGTAACCCTTTAAGCACGACATTACGACCGCTGACCACGATGGTACGACCCTTGATCACGACTGTTACGATCTTTGAGTATGAAAGCCTAGCCTTTGATTTGTCCCTTAAAGGTCGAGACAAAACTAGTTTGATAACATGGTTTGGCCTTGGCACAAATCTCTATATATCAACACTTTCGATATTTTCTACCAGTAATGACATTTACAGACGACAGATATGATGATAGTAAAGGACAGCGTCATGCTACTATATTTGCGATAAAGATGTAAGTGTCTCTTCGATGTACATCAACTGATTGATGTATTGATGTCACACTGATACAGCAGATTGATGTATTGATGTCACTGATACAGTTGATTGATGTATTGATGTCACATTCTAATACAGCAGATTGATGTATTGATGTCACGCTGATAAAGTTGATTGATGTATTGATGTCACACTAATACAGCAGATTGATGTATTGATGTCACACTGATACAACAGATTGATGTATTGATATCACATTCTAATGCAGCAGATTGATGTATTGATGTCACACTGATACAGCAGATTGATGTATTGATGTCTCGCTCTAATACAGCAGATTGATGTATTGATATCACGCTTATAAAGTTGATTGATGTATTGATGTCACACTAATACAGCAGATTGATGTATTGATGTCACACTGATACAGCAGATTGATGTATTGAGGGAACTGATGCTTGCTAAAGAGTACTCATGCTTACTGGAGGGAACTGATGCTTGCTGAAGAGTACTCATGCTTACTGGAGGGAACTGATGCTTGCTAAAGAGTACTCATGCTTACTGGAGGGAACTGATGCTTGCTAAAGAGTACTCATGCTTACTGGAGGGAACTGATGCTTGCTAAAGAGTACTCATGCTTACTGGAGGGAACTGATGCTTGCTGAAGAGTACTCATGCTTACTGGAGGGAACTGATGCTTGCTAAAGAGTACTCATGCTTACTGGAGGGAACTGATGCTTGCTAAAGAGTACTCATGCTTACTGGAGGGAACTGATGCTTGCTAAAGAGTACTCATGCTTACTGGAGGGAACTGATGCTTGCTAAAGAGTACTCATGCTTACTGGAGGGAACTGATGCTTGCTAAAGAGTACTCATGCTTACTGGAGGGAACTGATGCTTGCTAAAGAGTACTCATGCTTACTGGAGGGAACTGATGCTTGCTAAAGAGTACTCATGCTTACTGGAGGGAACTGATGCTTGCTAAAGAGTACTCATGCTTACTGGAGGGAACTGATGCTTGCTAAAGAGTACTCATGCTTACTGGAGGGAACTGATGCTTGCTAAAGAGTACTCATGCTTACTGGAGGGAACTGATGCTTGCTAAAGAGTACTCATGCTTACTGGAGGGAACTGATGCTTGCTGAAGAGTACTCATGCTTACTGGAGGGAACTGATGCTTGCTAAAGAGTACTCATGCTTACTGGAGGGAACTGATGCTTGCTAAAGAGTACTCATGCTTACTGGAGGGAACTGATGCTTGCTAAAGAGTACTCATGCTTACTGGAGGGAACTGATGCTTGCTAAAGAGTACTCATGCTTACTGGAGGGAACTGATGCTTGCTGAAGAGTACTCATGCTTACTGGAGGGAACTGATGCTTGCTGAAGAGTACTCATGCTTACTGGAGGGAACTGATGCTTGCTAAAGAGTACTCATGCTTACTGGAGGGAACTGATGCTTGCTAAAGAGTACTCATGCTTACTGGAGGGAACTGATGCTTGCTAAAGAGTACTCATGCTTACTGGAGGGAACTGATGCTTGCTGAAGAGTACTCATGCTTACTGGAGGGAACTGATGCTTGCTAAAGAGTACTCATGCTTACTGGAGGGAACTGATGCTTGCTAAAGAGTACTCATGCTTACTGGAGCGTAGGTGATGCTTACTGGAGGGAACTGATGCTTGCTGAAGAGTACTCATGCTTACTGGAGGGAACTGATGCTTGCTGAAGAGTACTCATGCTTACTGGAGGGAACTGATGCTTGCTAAAGAGTACTCATGCTTACTGGAGGGAACTGATGCTTGCTAAAGAGTACTCATGCTTACTGGAGGGAACTGATGCTTGCTAAAGAGTACTCATGCTTACTGGAGGGAACTGATGCTTGCTAAAGAGTACTCATGCTTACTGGAGGGAACTGATGCTTGCTAAAGAGTACTCATGCTTACTGGAGGGAACTGATGCTTGCTAAAGAGTACTCATGCTTACTGGAGGGAACTGATGCTTGCTAAAGAGTACTCATGCTTACTGGAGGGAACTGATGCTTGCTAAAGAGTACTCATGCTTACTGGAGGGAACTGATGCTTGCTAAAGAGTACTCATGCTTACTGGAGGGAACTGATGCTTGCTAAAGAGTACTCATGCTTACTGGAGGGAACTGATGCTTGCTAAAGAGTACTCATGCTTACTGGAGGGAACTGATGCTTGCTAAAGAGTACTCATGCTTACTGGAGGGAACTGATGCTTGCTAAAGAGTACTCATGCTTACTGGAGGGAACTGATGCTTGCTAAAGAGTACTCATGCTTACTGGAGGGAACTGATGCTTGCTGAAGAGTACTCATGCTTACTGGAGGGAACTGATGCTTGCTAAAGAGTACTCATGCTTACTGGAGGGAACTGATGCTTGCTAAAGAGTACTCATGCTTACTGGAGGGAACTGATGCTTGCTAAAGAGTACTCATGCTTACTGGAGGGAACTGATGCTTGCTAAAGAGTACTCATGCTTACTGGAGGGAACTGATGCTTGCTAAAGAGTACTCATGCTTACTGGAGGGAACTGATGCTTGCTGAAGAGTACTCATGCTTACTGGAGGGAACTGATGCTTGCTGAAGAGTACTCATGCTTACTGGAGGGAACTGATGCTTGTGAAGAGTACTGACGTATGCTGAAGGGTATTGACGCTTGCAGGAGGGTACTGAAGCTTGCTGGAGGGTACTGACGTTTGCTGGAGGGTACTGACGTTTGTTGGAGGGTACTGACGCTTGCAGGAGGGTACTGAAGCTTGCTGGAGGGTACTGACGCTTGCAGGAGGGTACTGAAGCTTGCTGGAGGGTACTGACGTTTGCTGGAGGGTACTGACGTTTGTTGGAGGGTACTGACGCTTGCAGGAGGGTACTGACGATTGCAGGAGGGTACTGACGCTTGCAGGAGGGTACTGACGATTGCAGGAGGGTACTGACGATTGCAGGAGGGTACTGACGATTGCAGGAGGGTACTGAAGCTTGCTGGAGGGTACTGACGCTTGCAGGAGGGTACTGACGCTTGCAGGAGGGTACTGACGCTTGCAGGAGGGTACTGACGATTGCAGGAGGGTACTGACGATTGCAGGAGGGTACTGACGATTGCAGGAGGGTACTGAAGCTTGCTGGAGGGGAATGGATTTTGTTGGAGGGTACTGACGTTTGCTGGAGGGTACTGACGCTTGCAGGAGGGTACTGACGATTGCAGGAGGGTACTGACGCTTGCAGGAGGGTACTGAAGCTTGCTGGAGGGTACTGACGTTTGTTGGAGGGTACTGACGCTTGCAGGAGGGTACTGACGATTGCAGGAGGGTACTGAAGCTTGCTGGAGGGTACTGACGTTTGTTGGAGGGTACTGACGCTTGCAGGAGGGTACTGACGCTTGCAGGAGGGTACTGAAGCTTGCTGGAGGGTACTGACGCTTGCAGGAGGGTACTGAAGCTTGCTGGAGGGTACTGACGTTTGCTGGAGGGTACTGAAGCTTGCTGGAGGGTACTGACGCTTGCAGGAGGGTACTGACGATTGCAGGAGGGTACTGACGATTGCAGGAGGGTACTGACGCTTGCAGGAGGGTACTGACGATTGCAGGAGGGTACTGAAGCTTGCTGGAGGGGAATGGATTTTGTTGGAGGGTACTGACGCTTGCAGGAGGGTACTGAAGCTTGCTGGAGGGGAATGGATTTTGTTGGAGGGTACTGACGTTTGCTGGAGGGTACTGAAGCTTGCTGGAGGGGAATGGATTTTGTTGGAGGGTACTGACGTTTGCTGGAGGGTACTGACGTTTGTTGGAGGGTACTGACGCTTGCAGGAGGGTACTGAAGCTTGCTGGAGGGGAATGGATTTTGTTGGAGGGTACTGACGTTTGCTGGAGGGTACTGACGTTTGCTGGAGGGTACTGACGTTTGCTGGAGGGTACTGACGCTTGCAGGAGGGTACTGACGATTGCAGGAGGGTACTGACGATTGCAGGAGGGTACTGAAGCTTGCTGGAGGGGAATGGATTTTGTTGGAGGGTACTGACGCTTGCAGGAGGGTACTGACGATTGCAGGAGGGTACTGACGATTGCAGGAGGGTACTGACGATTGCAGGAGGGTACTGACGATTGCAGGAGGGTACTGACGATTGCAGGAGGGTACTGAAGCTTGCTGGAGGGGAATGGATTTTGTTGGAGGGTACTGACGCTTGCAGGAGGGTACTGACGATTGCAGGAGGGTACTGACGCTTGCAGGAGGGTACTGACGATTGCAGGAGGGTACTGACGCTTGCAGGAGGGTACTGAAGCTTGCTGGAGGGTACTGACGTTTGCTGGAGGGTACTGAAGCTTGCTGGAGGGTACTGACGTTTGCTGGAGGGTACTGACGCTTGCAGGAGGGTACTGAAGCTTGCTGGAGGGGAATGGATTTTGTTGGAGGGTACTGACGCTTGCAGGAGGGTACTGACGCTTGCAGGAGGGTACTGACGCTTGCAGGAGGGTACTGACGATTGCAGGAGGGTACTGAAGCTTGCTGGAGGGGAATGGATTTTGTTGGAGGGTACTGACGTTTGTTGGAGGGTACTGACGCTTGCAGGAGGGTACTGAAGCTTGCTGGAGGGGAATGGATTTTGTTGGAGGGTATTGATCCTTGCTGGAGGATGGTCATGCTTCCTGGAGCGTAGGTGATGCTTACTGGAGGGAACTGATGCTTGCTAAAGAGTACTCATGCTTACTGGAGGGAACTGATGCTTGCTAAAGAGTACTCATGCTTACTGGAGGGAACTGATGCTTGCTGAAGAGTACTCATGCTTACTGGAGGGAACTGATGCTTGCTAAAGAGTACTCATGCTTACTGGAGGGAACTGATGCTTGCTAAAGAGTACTCATGCTTACTGGAGGGAACTGATGCTTGCTAAAGAGTACTCATGCTTACTGGAGGGAACTGATGCTTGCTAAAGAGTACTCATGCTTACTGGAGGGAACTGATGCTTGCTAAAGAGTACTCATGCTTACTGGAGGGAACTGATGCTTGCTAAAGAGTACTCATGCTTACTGGAGGGAACTGATGCTTGCTAAAGAGTACTCATGCTTACTGGAGGGAACTGATGCTTGTGAAGAGTACTGACGTATGCTGAAGGGTATTGACGCTTGCAGGAGGGTACTGAAGCTTGCTGGAGGGGAATGGATTTTGTTGGAGGGTACTGACGCTTGCAGGAGGGTACTGACGCTTGCAGGAGGGTACTGACGCTTGCAGGAGGGTACTGAAGCTTGCTGGAGGGTACTGACGTTTGCTGGAGGGTACTGACGTTTGTTGGAGGGTACTGACGCTTGCAGGAGGGTACTGAAGCTTGCTGGAGGGTACTGACGCTTGCAGGAGGGTACTGACGCTTGCAGGAGGGTACTGACGATTGCAGGAGGGTACTGAAGCTTGCTGGAGGGTACTGACGCTTAATGGAGGGTACTGACACTTGCAGGAGGGTACTGACGATTGCAGGAGGGTACTGACGCTTGCAGGAGGGTACTGAAGCTTGCTGGAGGGGAATGGATTTTGTTGGAGGGTACTGACGTTTGTTGGAGGGTACTGACGCTTGCAGGAGGGTACTGACGATTGCAGGAGGGTACTGAAGCTTGCTGGAGGGGAATGGATTTTGTTGGAGGGTACTGACGTTTGCTGGAGGGTACTGACGCTTGCAGGAGGGTACTGACGCTTGCAGGAGGGTACTGACGCTTGCAGGAGGGTACTGACGATTGCAGGAGGGTACTGAAGCTTGCTGGAGGGTACTGACGCTTGCAGGAGGGTACTGACGATTGCAGGAGGGTACTGAAGCTTGCTGGAGGGTACTGACGCTTGCAGGAGGGTACTGACGATTGCAGGAGGGTACTGACGATTGCAGGAGGGTACTGACGATTGCAGGAGGGTACTGACGCTTGCAGGAGGGTACTGAAGCTTGCTGGAGGGGAATGGATTTTGTTGGAGGGTACTGACGCTTGCAGGAGGGTACTGAAGCTTGCTGGAGGGTACTGACGTTTGCTGGAGGGTACTGACGCTTGCAGGAGGGTACTGACGCTTGCAGGAGGGTACTGAAGCTTGCTGGAGGGTACTGACGCTTGCAGGAGGGTACTGAAGCTTGCTGGAGGGTACTGACGTTTGTTGGAGGGTACTGACGTTTGCTGGAGGGTACTGACGTTTGCTGGAGGGTACTGACGCTTGCAGGAGGGTACTGACGATTGCAGGAGGGTACTGAAGCTTGCTGGAGGGGAATGGATTTTTTTGGAGGGTATTGACCCTTTTGCTGGAGGATGGTCATGCTTCCTGGGCGTAGGGGGATGCTTACTGGAGGGAACGGGATGCTTGCTAAAAAATACTCAATGCTTACTGGAGCGTAGGTGATGCTTACGGAGGGAACTGATGCTTGCTGAAGAGTACTCATGTTTACTGGAGGGGAGATATTAATGTATAATGGAAGGTTCTGATGCTTGTTGGAGGGAAAGGGGGGAACCCCCCAATACCTCAGTAACCACCCCTTGGCCAAGCAAACTCCCCAAACCACCCCCACACCAGTAACCACACCTGGCCAAGCAGACACTACCATAACCACAACACACCAGTAACCACACATGGCCAAGCAGACACTACCATAACCACCACACACCAGTAACCACACATGGTCCCGTCCAGCAGATACTACCATAGCCACCACACACCAGTAACCACACATGGCCAAGCAGACACTACCATAACCACCACACACCAGTAACCACACATGGTCCCGTCCAGCAGATACTACCATAGCCACCACACACCAGTAAACACGAGGTAAAGCAATGCTAATAATTTTCAAAGAATCTTTTATTCTATCATCAGCCAAAGTTCATTAGAGTAATATTAAAAGTCTTTGATATAATCCGGCTTGTACACTGCAGATATGTCGCTGAGACCGTATTTATAGACAGCATATATATATATATATATATATATATATATATATATATATATATATATATATATATATATATATATATATATATATATATATAATGTCCACAGTCTATGCTTATTAAAGTCATAGTCAAATTGACGAAGCCCACTATTTTCGTATGGGCTTGAAGGGTATGTTAGAACCGCTGCCATACATGACAGTTTATCAGGTTACAAGGAATAAATTCCACATACAAATACACCTGTTATCACAAGTTGTATAAATGCAACTGCATTTTACAACTGCTCATGGTAGTTAACACTTCATCTCTAGTTAAGTCAGTGCTTCGTCACTGGTATAGTCATGACTCCATCAATGGTTGAGTCAGGGCTTCATCGCTGATTGAATCAGGCTCCATCACTCATTGAATTAGACTAAGTCTGTATATACCAAGTCAACCCACTCTGATTTCAAAAGACGGACCCGGCAGCAGCGCAAGCCGTCTTGTGACGTCACGCGGCCCTGAACTCTCAGTTGCAAGGAAACTGTGAGGAAGAGTATGGACACTGTGGGGTAAAGTAGGATACTGTGAGGAAAGGTAGGGTACAGTGAGGAAAGGTATGGATACTGTGAGGAAAGGTAGGGTACAGTGAGGAAAGGTATGGATACTGTGAGGAAAGGTATAGGAAGTGTGAGCAAAGTGTAGCTGAATCTACGTTTTCGTTATCCCTGTACCAGCACGTTTTCTTTGTTTAGGGCCAATGACGTAGCATACAGGGTTCACCCACATGCGTATGGGTCGACTTGGTATACATAGGCTCAGGAATTAGGGCTCCATCACTGGTTAAGTCAAGGCTCCTTCACTGGTCTAATGAGGGCCTGTCTCACTCCCTTCGACCATCGACATGTTGGTAAGGATCGTGACCTCCCGGGTGACACGCCCCAGACGTTCTCCAGCCAGGAACCAAGTTCCCTGCGTCGCTAAGCCCAGGCTTCATCGTCTCTCTCAGTCTCTCAGGGTAAAAATCTCGCAGTAGATACTTGCATTGTCTCTCTCTCTCTCTCTCTCTCTCTCTCTCTCTCTCTCTCTCTCTCTCTCTCTCTCTCTCTCTCTCTCTCTCTCTCTCTCTCTCTCTCTCAGTTCCACAACATTCTTCCCCCCCCCCCCACCAGAATAAACCCGGGGCAGTATTACTGCCGTCCGCCCAACCAATCTTCCTTTCACCATTCACAATCACCAGCAGCGCCAGGTTAAGTGCCAGGCTATGGCCTCGTGCGTCACCATATCTTTCCCTTACCTCACCGTCACTCCTGCCTCGCCTCCACCATTGTATTCTTTCTCGACGCTGCCTCACCTTGACTCACCTTATCTTGCCTTCATCCAGGGTGAGAATCTCTCTCTCTCTCTCTCTCTCTCTCTCTCTCT
The DNA here is from genome assembly GCF_036320965.1 of Panulirus ornatus. NCBI lineage: Eukaryota > Metazoa > Arthropoda > Malacostraca > Decapoda > Palinuridae > Panulirus > Panulirus ornatus. Next base: position 27,485,345 of record NC_092230.1, on the reverse strand, counting down.
CTCTCTCTCTCTCTCTCTCTCTCTCTCTCTCTCTCTCTCTCTCTCTCTCTCTCATTCATTCCCGCTAAAAAAAAAGAGAAGAGCAGGAAAATTTAGGACGAGTGAACAGGAAGAAAAAAATATAACGAATGAAAATTTTATGAATAATGAATGATGATCCGGCACTGAAAATTCTGCCGAGTGAGCGGGCGAGGAAAATGTGAAAAAAGAGAAAGAAAAAAAAATGTATATGAATGCTTTTGGGGGCCACTGTTACCAATCACTCACGTTCCTCCCACCCTTCTCGGCTGCAAAGGATATGGAAATATTGTTATTTTAAGGTGCCTACACGGTTTTGGCATCAGCGGGAAGACCTTAAGGCTGGTGGTGATACTTTCATCTAGGATATATATATATATATATATATATATATATATATATATAATTTTTTTCTTTAGTATTATTATCATTATTATTATTATTATTATTATTATTATTATTATTATTATTATTATTATCATTATTATTTTATTATTATTATTATTATTATTATTATTATTATTATTATTATTATTATTATTATTATTATTATCATTATAATACTTAATCGCCGTCTCCCGCGTCACCGAGGGAGCGCAAGGAAACAGACAAGGAATGGCCCAACCCACCCATGTACACATGTATATACCCCATGTATATAACCCATGTACACATGTATATACATAAACGCACATACACGCATTTATACATACATATATATTTCAATGTATACACACATATACATACACAGACATATACATATATACACATGTACATATTCGTACTTGCTGCCTTCATCCATTTTCGTCGCCACCCCGCCACACATGAAATAGCATCCCCCCCCCCCCCCCCCCACACACACACACACACACACACACACACACACCACCACCACCAGCAGCAGCAGCAGCAGCGAGGCAGCGCCAGGAAAAGACAAAAATGGCCACATTCGTCCACAGTCTATAGCTGTCATGTGTAATGCACCGAAACCACAGCTCCCTTTCCACATCCAGGCCTCACAGACCTTTCCATGGTTTACCCAGACGCTTCACATGCCCTGATTCAATCCAGTGACAGCACGTCGACCCCGGTATACCACATCATTCATATTCACTCTATTCCATGCACGCCTTTCACCCTCCTGTATGTTCAGGCCCCGATCGCTCAAAATCTTTTTCACTCCATCCTTTCACCTCCAATTTGGTCTCCAGCCTCTCCTTCCCTCCACCTCTGACACACATATATTCCTTTTGTCAATCTTTCCTCACTCATTCTCTTCATGTGTTCAAACCATTTCAACACACCTTTTGCTCTCTCAACCACACTCATTTTATTACCACACATATCTCTTGCCCTTTCATTACTTACTTGATCAAACCACATCACACCATATGTTGTCCTCAAACATTTCATTTCCAACACATCCACCCTCCTCCACACATCCCTATCTATAGCCCACGCCTCGCAACCATATAACATTATTGGAACCACTATTCTTCGAACATCCCCATTTTTGCTCTCCGAGATAACGTTCTCGTCTTCCACACATTCTTCAACGCTCCCAGAACCTTTGCCATTTGATAAACATGCGATGGTTCAAGACAATCGCATGTTTTCCAAATGGCGTCCTAGCTACGTCTCTTCGTTGTATATAAACTGACTGTTATATGTCTCTCTTGTGTCACCCCTGATGATGTGATTATTACACGAAAGTGCACTTGGGAACTTATCGTGTTTCATTTTCCCCTTGGACTCATAGGAATATACTTGATCACGAGCAAAATTGTGATCCTTTCCATGTATAGGGACGATATCACCTTAGAAAATTTCACCTTACGGCCACCTGACGTTGTGGCAAGTTATGGCACGTGACCTCATCTGACCCCCCTAACCCTCAGAGGAGGGAGCTTTGTGGTTCTAACGTTAGGGTTTCGCTGACCTCATGTGGGTCACAGCGTAGAAGTGAGGTCACAGAACGGTCCACCTTCGACTTTCATGACAAAAGCTCTGTCTCCTTCGGGTCACCAGCTTTTCTCTCTTGGTTCCCGCTTCCTTAACTCCCATGGATTGCCTTCGTGATCTGACCTTGCTGTCGCTCACATACCCAGGGGTCAGCTTACTTCAGACACACAAATTTGTTGACCAGCGCCTTGACGTCTCCTGCCACTGACTCACAGGGGAGTCCTTGTTGTGTCTTCTCCGTCCGTAGCAGACCTCCTTGTGGTTCCCCGTGCTTCACCTACCTACCATTACCCTGCGTTTTCAGTAGCTTATTGCCTTTGGGCTAAATCTTTTTACTCGTGTTTCCATATCCCTCTCTCAGTTTGTGGTACATGTGTTTCCATATCACTTGCTCAGTTCCATCACTAAGCATAGGTGAACCACGACATTCCATAAGAACTTCGCCAAACTGGTTCTGAGATAGATAGATAGATAGATAGATAGATAGATAGAGAGAGAGAGAGAGAGAGAGAGAGAGAGAGAGAGAGAGAGAGAGAGAGAGAGAGAGAGAGAGAGAGAGAGACTTTCGGACACGTGTTTGCAGTGCTAAATGTCAACTTTCCTCGACCCCTGATGTCCCATTCCTGCTCCCACCACCCGACCAGCGGCATCCCACACTTGCCTCTGTACCCTCTTGTCTTTTTGTCAGGTCCAGCCGGTCACATCTCCAGCTCTCAGGTGATTCTGTCTCCCTCTTCAAGCGTTCATCTTGAAACGGTAAAAAAAAAATGGGGAAGAAGGGGAGTAGTGTAGCTACGATGTCGCTCTGCACAGTTTCACCTCACTGACTGCGACCTGACATTGCAGCAAATCACGGCGTGGGACGTCATTTGGCCCCCCTAATCCCCATAGCAACGAGCTTGGTGGTTCCCACGCTGTGCCTTGGTTTATCTCATCAGGGTCACAGCGTAAAAGTGAGGTCAGAACGAGCCACCTTCGTCCTTAATGACGGAAGATCCGCCTTCATCGGGTCTCCAGCAATCCACGACGCCTTTCCCACGTCGCCAGCCATTCAGCTTTTGTGTTCTTGCCTCCTTTACTCCATGGAACCACCTTTGGTCCTTCGCTTAAATATCCGGACATCGCTGAAGGCAAAGGAAATCAAGCAGTCGCCTTGCCTCAGACGACAAGCGGACCACTTCGGTAGGTGAAGTCTTGGCTGAGTGATATCAAACTCGAGCAGCCCTTGGGGGCTACTTTCTTCGTCAGTAGACGGCATGTTTCCCTGTGGTGCCTCGTCCTCGACGTCTACCTTTGGCAGGACTCCCGTGGGATACCATCTCCGCCCGTCGCGAGAGGCAGCTGTAATAGTGGGACCAACAGCCTCACGTCCGCAGTACTTGTGCGGCACAAGCACAGACGGCCGTCAATCTGACCAAGATCGCGGCAAGCAACACACTCCCTTCCTGCAGAAGCTCCACGTAGACTATCAACCACACACCTCTCCCATGGGTTCCTCCTTCCCCTTATGCAACACCGCGGAAACTCCTGCCTCTCGTCCTCACTCACTCGACCCCTCTTCCCTACGACAATCTTGCACCTTCTGTAGCTCTTCGCCTCCTGGTGGACTACCTCGTCCATTGTTCATTACACCGTTATCGTTTTTGTAGTTACTCCTGTTTCCGTATCACTCTCTCAGTTCAGTCATAAAATTCCTTTGAGAAATAACACTCCAACAAGAACACCGATAAACACACACACACACACACACACACACACACACACACCGATCACGAGTACTGGTTGCCACTCAGGGTCGAACCCGCATTAAGAAAAGTCACATGTTTTTAGATAATGACATACATTTGTCTTAAACGAAGCCAGACTGTAGGAGTCCAAGAACCTGTATAAAGAAAGAGTTTAGCTGTGGAAGGAAAGAAGTAGACTGAGATAAACTACTAAGAATAGACCTCTCACAGCCTTCAACTGCTGAGGTAAACTATTGAGGACAGGTCTTTCTCAGATTTCTGTGGCTGAGATAAACTGCTGAGAATAGGCCCTTCACAGCCTTGGTGCTGAGAAGAGGTCTTCCAGAACTTTCCGTTGTTGAGATACTCTGCTTAGAACTGGCCTTTCAAGACGTTCTGTTGCTGAGATGAACTGCTGAGAACAGGCCTTGCATAGCCCTCTGTTGCTGGGACCTCTGAGAGGAACACTTAACCACAGCTCTGTGTTACCGTCGTAGATTTAGAAGATCACGTAACCACAATAGAGAACGCGTTACTGGGACTTCTCCCAGCACATAGAGAACGCGTTACTGAGACTCCTCCCAGCATATAGAGAACGCGTTACTGAGACTCCTCCCAGCACATAGAGAACGCGCTACTGAGACTCCTCCCAGCACATAGAGAACGCGTTACTGAGACTCCTCCCAGCACATAGAGAACGCGTTACTGAGACTCCTCCCAGCACATAGAGAACACGTTACTGAGACTCCTCCCAGCACATAGAGAACGCGTTACTGAGACTCCTCCCAGCATATAGAGAACGCGTTACTGAGACTCCTCCCAGCACATAGAGAACGCGTTACTGAGACTCCTCCCAGCACATAGAGAACGCGTTACTGAGACTCCTCCCAGCACATAGAGAACGCGTTACTGAGACTCCTCCCAGCACATAGAGAACGCGTTACTGAGACTCTTCCCAGCACATAGAGAACGCGTTACTGAGACTCCTCCCAGCACATAGAGAACGCGTTACTGAGACTCCTCCCAGCACATAGAGAACACGTTACTGAGACTCCTCCCAGCACATAGAGAACGCGTTACTGAGACTCCTCCCAGCATATAGAGAACGCGTTACTGAGACTCCTCCCAGCACATAGAGAACGCGTTACTGAGACTCCTCCCAGCACATAGAGAACGCGTTACTGAGACTCCTCCCAGCATATAGAGAACGCGTTACTGAGACTCCTCCCAGCACATAGAGAACGCGTTACTGAGACTCCTCCCAGCACATAGAGAATGCTTGATGGAAACCTTTCCCAGCTCTGAGACCACAGTAGAAAATCTTTTCATTGAAACCACAGAAGAGAACGCTTTGTTTGACATCCTTCCTTTTAATTTTCCTCAAGAGAACGTATTCTAGTTAGAAACCTCTCATTCTTTAGGTATACTACTGAAAACAAGCCATTATTGCAACGGTTCTCTCTCTGTCTCTCTGTCTCTCTCTCTCTCTCTCTCTCTCTCTCTCTCTCTCTCTCTCTCTCTCTCTCTCTCTCTCTCTCTCTCTCTCACTGAGATTAATGATTGGAACAATTAATGACCTCCCATCCTTAGATTACCAATTAGACCACGCAAACTGTCCCTGAAATTAATACCGAGAATAAATGAAAAACTTTTTCTCCCCCCCCCCCCCCATCCCCACTTCCCCCAGCGAGTGCCTGTCTTATTGATGCAATAAGACCGAATGTTGTGGTTGATGTCTGCCTTTAATTACGGCACACAATGGTTGATGACACTGAGGTCAGAAGTTGATGGTGGGTGCTGGGGAAGTGGTACAGGTACCGCCGTCTGGAGAGTGGTACAGATACCGGGGGCTGGGAGAGTGGTACAGATACCGGGGGCTGGGAGAGTGGTACAGGTACCGCCGTCTGGAGAGTGGTACAGGTACCGGGAGCTGGGAGAGTGGTACAGGTACCGGGGGCTGGGAGAGTGGTACAGGTACCGGGGGCTGGGAGAGTGGTACAGGTACCGGGGGCTGGGAGAGTGGTACAGGTACCGCCGTCTGGAGAGTGGTACAGGTACCGCCGTCTGGAGAGTGGTACAGGTACCGGGGGCTGGGAGAGTGGTACAGATACCGGGGGCTGGGAGAGTGGTACAGATACCGGGGGCTGGGAGAGTGGTACAGGTACCGCCGTCTGGGAGAGTGGTACAGGTACCGGGGGCTGGGAGAGTGGTACAGGTACCGGCGTCTGGGAGAGTGGTACAGATACCGGGGGCTGGGAGAGTGGTACAGGTACCGGGGGCTGGGAGAGTGGTACAGGTACCGGGGGCTGGGAGAGTGGTACAGGTACCGGGGGCTGGGAGAGTGGTACAGGTACCGGGGGCTGGGAGAGTGGTACAGGTACCGGGGGCTGGGAGAGTGGTACAGATACCGGGGGCTGGGAGAGTGGTACAGGTACCGGGGGCTGGGAGAGTGGTACAGGTACCGGGGGCTGGGAGAGTGGTACAGGTACCGGGAGCTGGGAGAGTGGTACAGGTACCGCCGTCTGGGAGAGTGGTACAGGTACCGCCGTCTGGGAGAGTGGTACAGGTACCGCCGTCTGGGAGAGTGGTACAGATACCGGGGGCTGGGAGAGTGGTACAGGTACCGCCGTCTGGAGAGTGGTACAGGTACCGCCGTCTGGAGAGTGGTACAGATACCGGGGGCTGGGAGAGTGGTACAGGTACCGCCGTCTGGAGAGTGGTACAGGTACCGCCGTCTGGAGAGTGGTACAGATACCGGGGGCTGGGAGAGTGGTACAGGTACCGGGGGCTGGGAGAGTGGTACAGGTACCGCCGTCTGGAGAGTGGTACAGGTACCGCCGTCTGGAGAGTGGTACAGATACCGGGGGCTGGGAGAGTGGTACAGGTACCGCCGTCTGGAGAGTGGTACAGGTACCGCCGTCTGGGAGAGTGGTACAGGTACCGCCGTCTGGAGAGTGGTACAGGTACCGCCGTCTGGGAGAGTGGTACAGGTACCGGGGGCTGGGAGAGTGGTACAGGTACCGCCGTCTGGGAGAGTGGTACAGGTACCGCCGTCTGGGAGAGTGGTACAGGTACCGCCGTCTGGGAGAGTGGTACAGGTACCGCCGTCTGGAGAGTGGTACAGGTACCGCCGTCTGGAGAGTGGTACAGGTACCGGGGGCTGGGAGAGTGGTACAGGTACCGCCGTCTGGAGAGTGGTACAGGTACCGCCGTCTGGAGAGTGGTACAGGTACCGCCGTCTGGGAGAGTGGTACAGGTACCGCCGTCTGGAGAGTGGTACAGGTACCGGGGGCTGGGAGAGTGGTACAGGTACCGGGGGCTGGGAGAGTGGTACAGGTACCGCCGTCTGGAGAGTGGTACAGGTACCGCCGTCTGGAGAGTGGTACAGATACCGGGGGCTGGGAGAGTGGTACAGGTACCGGGGGCTGGGAGAGTGGTACAGGTACGCCGTCTGGGAGAGTGGTACAGGTACCGGGGGCTGGGAGAGTGGTACAGGTACCGCCGTCTGGGAGAGTGGTACAGATACCGGGGGCTGGGAGAGTGGTACAGGTACCGCCGTCTGGGAGAGTGGTACAGATACCGGGAGCTGGGAGAGTGGTACAGGTACCGCCGTCTGGGAGAGTGGTACAGGTACCGGGGGCTGGGAGAGTGGTACAGGTACCGCCGTCTGGGAGAGTGGTACAGATACCGGGGACTGGGAGAGTGTGGCACAGACACCAGTAAATACTCTCTCACCAGTACACAAATAAAGCCCAGCATATGATATAGCGTTTAAAGATTAACTGATATTAATTATTCCCAGTGTCTCAGCTGCTCCCGTGTCGTGTGCTAATTACCCCCGGATTGCTTAATTAATACAGTTCAGAAGTTCATTATCATATATAATGATGCTCACAAAATATTCATGAATATTTACATAGAAAGAATATCATTTGAATATATAATGAAATCCTTCTACTGAGGCAGATAAATGTCGGGGTACTGATTTGACTCATGTATTTCTCATTATTTCCACCAAGGGACACAGTCTGAGGGGTAAAAATGTACATGACTTTGAATTTCAGAGAGAGAGAGAGAGAGAGAGAGAGAGAGAGAGAGAGAGAGAGAGAGAGAGAGAGAGAGAGAGAGAGAGAGAGAGAGAGCTACCTACCTTGCAAGTGTCCCTCAAGCATTTTACGGTACTCATTTGAAACACTCGCACCGTATTTGTAGACTGGCAACTTTAGTTGCGTCTACAGTCAGATGTTGACATAAGATTAATCGGAAACATTTTTCTCTCCTCTTTAATTTTCGCCGCATAAGTAATTAGTCACTGAAGAGCAAACTATGTTTGCTCCGTTCATGTGCAGTTGTGCTGTTGGGGAAAGTTTGTGGGACATGCCTGAAGTTCCGAAGTCTCTCTCGAGTCAGAGGGTTCGGTACAGCTTCGTTCAGGCGTGTCTGGTCGATGGTGTATCAAGCCCTGTGCTTCTGCCCGTTGAGACAGAGGACTCGATACAGCTTCGTTCAAGCGTGCCTGGTCGAAGGTATAACAAACCCTCTCTGTCTCAGCCTGCCGAAACACGGCTCGATACTGCTTCGTTCAGGATTGTCTCAGGACTTCGGTTCCACACTATAGCTCTTGCAAAATTGACTTAATATTGGAAAAAAAAAAGATTATCTGGTTTTTATTTTTGGGTAATATTAATGGCGTAATCATACCTTGGTGATGTATTGGAAATATATGATTATTACTAATAAAAGGATCAAATTTGTCGTTATTTCAATTTATGGATGGAACTCCCTGTGCGCATGCGTCGATGTCATATCAGCCTAGTAATCATAGCTAAACAGTGAACAGTACGGAAGTTGCTCTTACAGCGTCGCAAGTGTATTGACTCATATCAGCGAGAGCGAAAAGATCTGGAATTATTATTCGACTGCATAAGACACAGGGAAAGTAGTTGGTCCTGTACCCAAAGTGTAGTTCAGACTACTGTGTCAACAGACCCTTGAAATGTTCCTGCGATGAGGTCGAACGTCAAGCAGGGTGAGTAAAGTGAAGGTTTTGGTTGATATACCGTGTTGGGGATCTATCCGGTAGGCTAGGTTAGGTTGGGCTATGTTACGCTAGGTTATGTTATGTTAGGCTAGGTTTCATGGGTAATCTACGTTATTAATTGACAATTTTTTCGTATTTGTGAGTTTTTTCTTCTTTTTTTTCTCTTTCCTTAAATATTTGAGGTCGATTTCGTTCAGGTTTTATGGTTAATCTGTCATCTATTGTTTTTTTTTTTTTCGTATTTGTGATTTTTTTTCTTTTTGTCTCTCTCCTTGAATATTTGGTCTCACTCGTTCAGAACAAGATGCGTGTATTCTGAAAATTTCATTAGAAAATGGTAAGGGAAAGAGGGCGCGAATGAGGTCAGCACAATTACCAGTGGACATGGCAACTGTGGATTGTTAACGTTTTGAACACGGCGATACGAGGCTTCAGTACTTCGGGCTAATCCCTTGAGCACTTTAAATTGCATCGCGGAAATCCTCGCCAGAAGCAGGACGCTGAGCTCTTCGTCATTTTCTCGAAAATTCTTGCAGATATTATCTATGTTCCTTACCAAATTCATTTCCAATATAAGACAAAAAAATGCCATGAAGCTCCTAATTATGCTCACGGTAATAATAGATTTTATTTGTCCACATAAGTATGTAATGTTTATATGTTCGATTCGAAGAGGAGGATTGCATAAAATCTCATTAACACATGAAAGCATTTTCGTGAAGTTGTCTTTGACGGGCGTATAGCTAATAGGATTGTGCATGTGTGCGGTTCAAACTATCCACACGGAAGCATACATACCTGCTTCATTGACGCCTCGCCAGTAAAATTTGGCTGGATTTTAGATGTTCCGAGACGTGTGTGAAGTGGTTCGTCTTACGGTGGACGAAGAGAAGCTTCTTTCTTTTATTCTGCCCTCGCATCGGTTTTCCTCATCTAGGGTTAAGTAGATCCAGGAACCACAGTAATCATCGATTATTATAAGAGTCTTTAACCTTTGTTCAGAAGGTTATAAACTTAGAATACTATCCATACTGCTAATATTGTCGACTCCGAGAGCGAAGCTTCGACTCGAAGTGTTGAGAGAACCTGGTGAGGTACTCGATCGACGTAGTCGAGGCTTGGAGGGGAGAGTGTCAGTGAACTGGAATCTAGACCCGGGTAGCGGTGTTCACTCGGGTATATATATCTTTACCCCTGTGGTCTCTTCCGGCAACTGCTGATAGCTGCCGCTTCAGTATACTCTCCAGATTAAGGTGCGTAAATTTTCAGTGTTTGCCCCTCTGTCCTCCCAGCGGTCGGCTGGGGGAAATGTGAGATCGTTTGATTCGAACGTATGTTAAAGCTGATTCTATTTTGTTTTTGAATTTCTCTAATTCCTCAGTGAATTTTAGTGTACTAACATTTTTGATTCACTAATTCGTCCGTCGCTTATCGTTTCGAATCACTGTTTTGTGAATCCTTTTACCACCGTCTCATGAAATCTGGAACCTGGAGAAAAGAAAGAAAGAAAGAAAAAATCGGAGCAAATTCATGGCACTCAGATCTTGCTCACGAAAAAAAAGAGTTCACGTCACAGACGGCTTTCCTCCAAGTCATGGAGAGAGAGAGAGAGAGAGAGAGAGAGAGAGAGAGAGAGAGAGAGAGAGAGAGAGAGAGAGTGTCCAGGAAGTTAAAACCTTGGCTGGAAGTCATTGCTCACAGTTCCAGCGTTCTGTGAAAACTCTAGTCCCCGGATCGAACGTGAAGCTCTTGAGCGCGGCGTTAAGACGGTGCGACTGGCGTGATCAGAGGCCAGACCATCATGACCCAAGGGTCGTACCGTTGTGTTGTTCATGGGTCGCTGCGTCGTGCTCTAGGGTCGCACCGTCTAGCTCAAGGGTCGTACCGTCTAGCTCAAGGGTCGCACCGTCTAGCTCAAGTGTCTTACCGTCTAGCTCAAGGGTCGCACCGTCTAGCTCAAGGGTCGCACCGTCTAGCTCAAGGGTCGTACCGTCTAGCTCAAGGGTCGTACCGTCTAGCTCAAGGGTCGCACCGTCTAGCTCAAAGGTCGCACCGTCTAGCTCAAAGGTCGCACCGTCTAGCTCAAGGGTCGCACCGTCTAGCTCAAGGGTCGCACCGTCTAGCTCAAAGGTCGCACCGTCTAGCTCAAGTGTCTTACCGTCTAGTTCAAGTGTCTTACCGTCTAGCTCAAAGGTCGCACCGTCTAGCTCAAGGGTCGCACCGTCTAGCTCATGGGTCGCACCGTCTAGCTCAAGGGTCGCTCAGTTTCACCTTGATGTGTGAAAAAAAGGAGCAGCCCCTTGTATCAAATCCTCTTCCATCCAAAATGAGAGACAAGGGGGCGGGGTAGCTCGTAGTACAGATAGAGATGGATGGCATGGTTGGTGGTCGACTTGATGGATAAGTTGATGTGTCGAGGAAAGACGGGAGAGGAAGCCAATATGGATGAAAGAGAAAAGAAAGGAGTCACTCTAGGGAGATGGTCCAGTTGTGTGTAAATTCATATATATCGTTCAGAGTAAAGAACATTGGAAAATACCTAATAAGAAGCAATATCATACTTAGAAGAAATATTAATTGGGATTGATGCCAATGAAGACTGAAGTTAAACGTCTAAAGTGTTTGAGGAAGCAGTAAATTCCCTTCATAGTCCAATATTTTCCTGAAAGTGTAAAATCCCATCGAGGTAAAGTTTCCTTATAAATCCGGCAGGGAGCATTTTTTTTTTTTTCAGTGGAAAGCCAATATATCTATCAGGAACACCGAGTTCCTTTAAAAACCGATGCCTGGTTAAAGAAGACGTAGTTCCTTTAAAAACCGATGCCTGGTTAAAGAAGACGTAGTTCCTTTGAAAACTGACGTCTGGTTAAGGAAGACGTAATTCCTTTAAAAACTGACGTCTGGTTAAGGAAGACGTAGTTCCTTTAAAAACTGACGTCTGGTTAAGGAAGACGTAGTTCCTTTAAAAACCGATGCCTGGTTAAGGAAGACGTAGTTCCTCTAAAAACTGACGTCTGGTTAAGGAAGACGTAGTTCCTTTAAAAACCGATGCCTGGTTAAGGAAGACGTAGTTCCTTTGAAAACTGAGGTTTGGTTAAGGAAGACGTAGTTCCTTTAAAAACTGACATCTGGTTAAGGAAGACGTAGTTCCTTTAAATACTGACGTTTAGTTTAAGAAAACGTGGTTCATTTATGACCGACATTTATTTAAAACGACGAAGGTCTTTCCACACTGGTATTTCAGGATGATTCAGTGTGTCTGTGATCAACTTTTCCTTCAGGAAGACGTAACTCCATCAAGACATGTTTTCTTTCGTACTTGTGTCGTGTTTCCACGGAGAGAGTCATTGTTTCGTTCCGCGTGTCTCCTTTTTTCCACGGAAAGCAGACGCATCAAAGACGACAAATCAACATTTTGATAAGTCTTTCGGAGTCGCCAGCAGCTCTTTCAGTACCTTCCAGGACGCCTGTTCGCTCTTGACTTTGCTCAGCTTTCGTGGATTACAATGGCCGTTCACGGATGAGGGCGTTCCTTTAGAAGCGACGAGTCGCACGTTATGAGACACGATGTTGTCTAGTGAGCTCCACTGAGGGCGACGGGGCCATTCATATGTGCCAAGGGGTCCTGTCGGAAGATTTCTTTCTCCAGGAGACACCTGCCCGCTCCTGTGAAGAATCATTTTAATTAAGTCGAGAAATACCTGTCGTCAGGCCTACGTACGTCTGTCTGCATTAAAGGTATATCCTATACCGGGTACAAGGGGAATGAGTATGGGGAAACTAATCTCGTAGAGGGTGGAATGTGCGACCCCCATTTAATTAAGTTATTAAGGAATTTGTGCCTCTGTGGGCTGGAGCGAGACGTAGTCTGTAGGCTGGGACGAGACGTGGTCTGTTAGCTGGGACGAAGCTTGGGCCAGGTCTTAGGTGACTGGGGAAAGAATTATGAATATTTTTCTTGACTGCTGAGTGGAGGTACGGATTGTAGGAGCTGATAACTTGGGAAGGGGATTGTTAGAGGGTGTTTTGGGAGGGAGAACTGGAGGGACGGGTTCCCAGCGTTTAAAACTTTGGAGGGGGTTAATTGGAGGGTTCTTACGGTTACAGTGATCAAGAATATATAAAAGTGAAATTGAAATGGGAGATTATTATGGTTGATTCTCAAGCTCAACCCAGGTGCAGCGTTGCCCAAATTACCCAACGTTTACCACAAAAATTGTGTATACTGGGCAGATCGATCTGGCGGTGTTTACACTCTCCATATAGCGGAGACGTCGATGTAGCTGAGATTTACCGTATATATATATATATATATATATATATATATATATATATATATATATATATATATATATATATATATATATATTCTTTTATTCATAAATACTTGCTTTTTGCCGCGTTAGCGATGTAACGCCATGAACAGTAAAAGAAGTGGTTTCATTCGCCCACGTCCACTCCCTAGTTGTCGTGTGATTGACATCGGAATCAGATCCCTTTATCCACAATCAGGGAGGGTCCACTGACCTTTACGTGGTTTCAACCCCCCGACCGCTTCATACTCCCTGGTTCAGCACACTGTCAGAACGTCTCCTTCTCTATACAGCAAGTTTCCACTTTGCTCTATTACTTAAATGTCTCACACCCTCCTGCTTGATCAGTCTCCAATCCTTCACAGCACCTTTCACTCCATCCATCCATCTTCTCCCTGGTTTCCCCCTTTTTCCTGTTCCCTCCACCTCTGGCGTGTATATCCTCTTTGTCATCCTCTTCTCAGTCATCCTATTTATATGTCCAAACCATTTCAAGCACACCCCCTTCAGCTGTTTCAAGCATACTCCTCTTCCTACCACACCTCTCTCTTAATCTATCATTTCTTGTTCGTTCAACTCTTCGCACCACACACTGTCCTCGAACAATTCATTTCCAAGACTTTCACCCTTTTCTTTACATTTCTGTCTAGGGCCCGCACCCCTCTTCCATACATCACCGACGAGACTATTGTACCGTCAAAGATACCCATCTTTGCTCTTAAAGGCAATGGCTTCTCTTGCCACACATTCCTGTAAGCCCAGGACCCTTGCCCCTTCACCTACATTATGGTTCACTTCAGCTTCCATGGTTCCATTCGATGCCACAGCCACTCCCAGGTGTCTGAAACACTCCAATTCCTTAAAGTTTTCTACACTCAAACTCGCACTACAAATAACCACTCTTTCTCTTCACTGATTAACCTAACCTAACCTTGCCTTTATTCATATTTACTCTCAACTTTCTCCTTCTACACACACTCCCAGACCCAGATACCAACTTATACAGTTTATCACTGGAATGTGCCACCACCGCCATTTATCAGCAAACAACAACTGACTAACCTTTTAGGCCCCCACCCCAACGTACTGTGTACCTACTCCTCTCTTCAAGACCCTTGCATTAACCTCCCTCACAACCACGTCCATAAACAAATTAAACGAGCATGGTGGCATCACACACCCCTACTAACATCACACACACATGTGACGTCATATACCTTCACCTGGAACATCTCATCCTCCTCTCTTCCTACTCGGACACACGCCTAACACACTTGATTTAAAGCTCATGGCGTCATCTAGCAGCATTACTGTGACACATATATTCGCAACGCATTCCACAGTACGTCTCTTATCAGCCGTATCATACGCTTTCTCCAGATCCATAAATGCCACATGCAGGTCGTTATGTTTCTATGTATTTTCACACACATTCTTCAAAGCGAACCACTTGATCCTAAAGCAGACATCTGTATCACTCCTGAAAACCATACTTCCTCCTTAGTCTGATGCTCTGTGTATGACACCACATTCTCAGTCGCCACTCTTCCATACAACTTACCAGGTCCACTTAACAAACTCATAACTCGGTAATTTGAACACTCGTGTTTTTCTCTATGGCCTTTATGCAGTGGCACTATACGAGAACTCCGCCAACCCTCCGGCATTTCACAGTGAGCCATACATATACGGACCATACTAATAAACAAATCATCAACACAGTCGCCCCCCTACTTTGACAAATTCAGCTGCAGTCCCAGCCACTCTGCCGCAATTCATCTTACAATAGGCTTTCACCAGCTCCTCTCCTTTCACAAACCACTTTTTATGATTCTTTCACTTAGCATACCACCACTTCCAAAACGTCTTCCATCTGCGACCCAGTCATCGCAAACATTTGACAACTCTTCGAAATATTCACTCCATTTCCTCTTCATCTCATTTCTGCCTAGTATCACTTTCCTGCCCCCATCACCTACGTTCTCATATTTTCTCTTTGTTCTGCTCCCGCTATTAACCTCCTTTCAAAACATTTTCTATTCTCCCTGAAGTTTGCTGATACTCGCCTATCACAGCTCTCATTTGTCCCATCATTTATCCCGTGCATCTTCTACTTGACCTCATGCCAATTTCTCTTGCACATCTAACAATCACTTGTATACACCTTCCCTGCAGTTAATACCCGTACACCTCTTTTCTCTTTCACTAGCAACTCACCTTCCTTATCTCAGCACTCACTTCCTTTCCTCACCTGTCCACCTTCCGCATACCACTCACTTCTCTCGCACATGCCAGCACTACTTTTCTAAATACCTCCCATTCCTCATCCACTCTCCTAGCTTCATTTACACTCAGATTTTGCCATTCTACACTCAGTCTCTCTAGCTATCTCTTCTCACAACCCTCTTTCTCGCCATATTATTTCCTCTTTTCCTAAAGCCTCTGCAAACCTTTACTCTCGCCTCCACCGTGGAATGATCAAACATATCACTAGTTGCCCCTCTCAGCACATTCACATCCAAGAGTCTTTACACTCTTATTGATTAGTACGTAATCCAATAATGCGCCTTTACCATCTCTTCTATACATCCTTGTATGCTTACATATGTCCCTCTATTTAAATCAGATATTCCCAATCACCAGTTCTTTCTCAGCGCATAACTCCACAGATTGTTCACCATTCATATTCACAACACCGGGTGCCCCATACCCAGTTATAACCTTAATAACCACATTAACCATACTCGCATTCAAATCGTCCACCAAACCTGCTGACATATTCTCTCGGCTCCTCCCAGATCACTCGCCTCTCTTCCTTAGTCCTCTCTCTACCAGAGGCATAAGCATTATCAATCACACACATTTCATAATCCACTTTAATTTTCACCCACATCAGTCTGTGGCTCACTTCCTTGCACCCTTTCGCACACTCCCACGACTCCTACTTCAGCAGCGGTGCTACCCCTTCTTCAGCTCTCGCCCTCACATTGATATACATATTACGTTAGCCCAGGACCACTTTCTCACGGATCCCTTTTCCTAGAGGCTCTTGCAGCTCCAAGGCTACGCTGTGCTCAGTAGCAGGGACAGCATGGACTCCCTTGAAGTTCTTTGACGAGATTATACTCTGTTTCAACAGACAATGCTGCCTCGCTAGACGTTACTTCCCACTTTCACCATGATCCCAGGTAAGCGGAGTCCAGCAGCACTATACACCAGTATATATGACACCCATATATATATATATATATATATATATATATATATATATATATATATATATATATATATATATTGATGTTGATGATCACACTAGCCCGTAATGAAAGTTATGAAGGTGAAATCGCACTTCATAAGAGTTCATACAGTTTATTTAATATGTAATTTTTCTATACATGTGGCACATGTTTCGTGGAGACAAATCCACGGTGCAAGTTGCCACATGTAAAGAAAAACTACATTTTAGATATAATTGTATAAACTCCTGCTGAAGTGCGATTTCACCTTCATAACTTTCATCACGGGCTAGTGTGATCATCAACGTCAACTGACTTGTATTTCTTTCTTGTGTCTCTCCTGATGATGTGATTATTGCACGAAAGTGCACTTGGGAACTTATCGTGTTTCATTTTCCCCGTGGACTCATAGGAATATATATGTATATATATATATATATATATATATATATATATAGCGGGGGGCTGGAAATCCTCCCCTCTCATTTTTTTTTTAAATTTTCCAAAAGAAGGAACTGAGAAGGGGGCCATATGAGGATATTCCCTCAAAGGCCCAGTCCTCTGTTCATAACGCTACCTCGCTAATGCGGGAAATGGCGAATAGTATAAAAAAAAAAAAAAAAAATATATATATATATATATATATATATATATATATATATATATATATATACGTTGGTTTAGGTTAAATAAAATTTAATTACTAGATATTCAGGCGATACACTTGTGCACCGTAGTGATAGAGAATGGACGAAGAACGTTAAGTACAGAAATGTGGCAACGATGGCCAAGCGCCCCGAGACCAAATTATTGCTGACACGACTTCAGACCTGTTTAGGGGGAAGGGTCTGTGTGCGTCAGATAATTGAGGCCAGTGAACACTACGGTGCGACCCTTGAGCACGACGTTACGACCCCTGAGCACGACAGTACGACTCTTGAGCACGACGTTACGATCAGTCAGCACGACGTTACGACCCTTGAGCACGATGTTACGACTCGCGAGTTCGACTTTACGACCCGTGAGCACGACGTTACGACCCGTGAACAAGATGTTACGACTCGTGAGCACGATGTTACGATCAGTGAGCACGACGTTACGACCCGTGAGCGCGACGTTCCGAGCATGCAGCGCGATGTAAAACCTTGCGTGTATTGGCCTGGCCTTTGATCTGACCTTTAAGGGTTAAGGGTTAGGTCAAAGAGTCGTACTCTCGTGCTCAGGGGTCGTAACGTTGTACTCAAGGTTTGTACAATCGCTCTCAAGGGTTGTATCGTCCTGCTCAAGAGTTGTACCGTCGTGCTCAGTGCTCGTACCGTCGTGTCCAGTGTTCATACCGTCATGTTTAAGAGTTGTACCGTCGTGTTCAGTGCTTGTGCCGTCGTGCTCAAAAGTTGTACCGTCGTGCTCAGTGCTCGTGCCGTTGTGCTCAAGAGTTGTACCGTCGTGGTGTAGGATCGTACCGTCGTGCCTAAAGTGCTGACCCAAGTTTGTGTCGATAGTGATAGCACTCCGGTGAGGAAGGTGTCAGTAATCCCATGCCACGCTGACCCCGTTCTGACCTGACCTCCATAGTGTGGGGTTATCATCCGCCCTGACTGAGGTCATACAACCTCCCCAGTGTGAGGTGACCTCCACACATCCGTCCTGACTGAGGTCATACAACCTCCCCAGTTTGAGGTGACCTCCACACATCCGTCCTGACTGAGGTCATACAACCTCCCCTGTGTGAGGTGACCTCCACACATCCGTCCTGACTGAGGTCATACAACCTCCCCTGTGTGAGGTGACCTCCACACATCCGCCCTGACTGAGTTCAAGCATAAGGAGTTCGCCTTCCTAAGTCCCTCCCTCCCCTCGGTGCTCTCAACAGCCTCCTCCTGATGTTGGTAATATTTGATTGTAGTTCTCTTATCAGACGACGTATGAACTCTGTCCTTGACTTAACTTGATATGTGGTGCAGTACTTACATACATCCTTGACGTAACTTATCAAGTGACGTGCGTGTCGCATCCTGGACGCATCTGAAGTGACACACTCACTACACCCTTGATGGAACTTACTAAGTGACACACGAGCTGAATCCTAAACGTAACTTATTTGCTAACGTACGATCTTCACCCTCGACGAAACTTACCAAGTGACTAACTATATTCTTGATGCATCTTATAAGTAACGTAAGGGCTACATACACTTGACGTAACATATTAACTGACTTACCAGCTACGTCCTCAACATAACTTCAAGTTCATTAACACAATTCTTTTCGTTAATTCAGAGAGACTAAGAGCCGTAAAGTAAGAAAAAAAAGACTAAAAGAGTGAAACAAAGCGAAAATGAGTGGTACCTGTAAATGTAGCTTACGGATTTGCAGATGACTCCCGTCATCAAGTCATTTACAGCTACAGAGGTTGTAAAACCTACAATTACTCGCACGAAGCTGGCCTCTACATCAACATAGAATTTTCCAACAGTTACTTTACACAAACAGTCAGGTACACAAACGATCAGTCTAACAACAGTACAGACATAGAGGGAGATACGAGGGAGTTATTAACAACTAAACTGACTGATCGTGACCCCATTACAGCCCGGATGTTTCGCAATATGCCATTAAAGAGGAGGGTCATACAGCCTTTGTGGAATCAGAGGGCAACATTATCAGCCGGTCTGGCAATAAGTGGAATTACTCAAGCGATTCGTGGAGCTGATTTTGTCCGTAGAATTTTGGAAGGAAGAAAAATTGAGTTTAATTGAAAAACCAACATTTCTTTATAATCAGGTAAGACCTGCCTCTAATTAAAAGACAGGTGTTACACACCTTCCATAATTCTTACATTATTTTTTCCCCACTTTCCTCTCTCCTCATTTCTGTCTCTCTAAAATTTCAGTGTTTCATTAAAGGCTTGGCAGTGATGAGGACATTTTTTTCGAGCCCAGGTCTTCTTACAGAAAGAAGATGATCACATTAAAAAAGAGACACTGTACATTTAAGACGGTAAATGACCCAACCAAATCAAGGACTATCCCGTCCCTTACCGTTGGAGCAACCCAGTAGGTAGTAGGTTGTTGACAGCAGGCGACCAGAGTGGGTACTACTGTCCTGACTGAGGAGTGTTAAAGTGGTGCCCAGAACCATCTTACACTCGCCATGTCTGGATTGCTCGTCTTTACTCTCTTGTCTCGTCGAAACTGGACTTCCGGGCTAGTCCTGCCATCATCTCCTCACAAGCATCATACACCTACTCAAGTCTCGCGTATTTTCTTCACATATGTTCTCTTGCTTATCCCTGAAGTAGGGGGAGAAAGAATTCTACCTTCGTATTCCTTTCGTGTTGTAGAATGCGACTAAGTGGGGCGGAAGTGGAGGGGGCGAAGGCCTTGAGACATAGTACTCATGACCAATATGCTGTACAGTGTCGTGCAGTCACCCTGGTCGGGGTACTGGAAGTTAGAAGTCAATTATTACGTAGAGGATCTACCTGGTGATGAATGGGTTACGTCCAGCTGCCAAATGGTGATATAAGACGTCCCTTAACTATTTGGGAATGGAAACTTAAGACACGGGAATTTACAGCGAAAGGTGATGTACTGTGGGGAAGGAAACTAGGAAAAAAAAACGGGCAACCAGATGTGCAGTGTTAGTGTTCCTTGGCTTAGATTAACTGGGAAGAATATTCAAACAATTATCGGTCACTGGTTCAGCCCCTCATAGCATATTCATATCATGTACAACTTTGATGTCAGACGATTTAGTACAGACCTAACTGACAAGTAAGTCTTCATTTCTTCCAAAATGCCTGTCATACTGTTATCAAAGGAGAATTATTAATCATTTATGCTTCATAATTATTTCGTACATCGAAGTGGCTCGAGTTAGTTTCATATTAAAATCCTTTATCTTTTTAATTTCACTTTGAATTTCCCAGATTTTCTCTCGAGAAAGACTTTTATCACTGTATTCAAGTACTTCATTCTATTTCTGAAACATTTCTAATGACTGGGTTATAATGAGCTCTTGTAGTGTGTGTAATATGCTCAAGCCGCCCACCTTTAGGAAAGACGATACATTATCTATCGATGTAAATATTACTCTTAGAAAGTAGATTTGTGCCTGGGGGTTGACCAACCCGACACATCTATTGATGGAAGGAGTAGACAGCTACTTACGAAATTAACTCTTGTCTTCCATACGTAGCCAGCGATCATTGCAGTGTAATTTCCCAGGTGATACGTGGTTCAAGGAGAAAAAAAAGATATTCAATTGATTTGGTTAACTGAACGAGACACGTTAAAAAAAACGGATCCTTATATATATATATATATATATATATATATATATATATATATATATATATATATATATATATATATATATATATATATATTTTTCATATTTATTTATTCATTCATTTATTTATTTATTTATAGATAGATAGATAGAGATAGATAGATAGATAGATAGATAGATAGATAGAGAGAGAGAGAGAGAGAGAGAGAGAGAGAGAGAGAGAGAGAGAGAGAGAGAGAGAGAGAGAGAGAGAGAGAGAGAGAGGTTGCGTCAGAAACAGGCGACTGAACCTTACAGGTGAACTCCTCGCCTGTCTACTCCACCCAAGACATATTTTACAGCTCCAAAAATCTGTGACTCCCTGAGGTGCTCTTATCCTGCTGCCATTACGTGCATTAGGACATTAGAAAAGCGTAGCAGCAGTACATCCACAGCTAAGGCAGTCCATCAGTACATTAGTACATTAAGACACGACAGTACCGGCATACAAGTTATACCCAACAGTCTACAAGTTATATCCACAAGCTCAAGATACGTGGTAGCTGCATGCTTCATTAGTCGCGTGGGACACTGAAGTATCTATTAGTTTCATGAGTCAAACGACACTGCTAAAGCAACAAGTTTCAGTGTTAGTACAGCCACAACGTTTCAGTAGTCATACAGGTACATGTTATGGTTGTGACACAAGAGCGAGTTTCAGTGGTCACAGAAAACTGCAAAGACTAGGAGTTTCAGTAGAAATAGAATACTGCCACAACTGCAAGTTTCAGTAACCACACAATATTGCCACAACTACAAGTTTCATTAGCCACACAATACTGCCACAACTCCAAGTTTCAGTATCCACATCATACTGCCACAACTACAAGTTTCAGGAGCCACACAATGCTGCCACAATAACAAGTCTGAATAGCCTCACCACACTGCCACAATACAAGTTTAACTAGCGTCAAAAGACTGCCACAACTACAAGTTTCACTAGCCACATCATACTACCACAACTAAAAGTTTCAGTAGCCACATAACACTGCCACAACTACAAGCTTCAGTAGCCATATCATACTACCACAACTACATGTTTTACTAGCCACATAATACTGCCACAACTACAAGTTTCAGAAGCCATACAATACTGCCACAACCACAAGTTTGAGTAGTCTCACCACATTACTATTATACAAGTTTCACTAGCCTCAAAAGACTCACAACTACAAGTTTCACCAGCCACATAATACTGCCACAACTACAAGTTTCAGTAGCCACAATACTGCCACGACTACAAGTTTCAGTAGCCACATAATACTGCCACAACCACGTTTCAGTAGCCACATAATACTGCCACAACTACAAGTTCCAGTATTCGCACAAAACTGCCACTACTACAAGTTATAGTAGCCACACAATACTGCCACAAGTTTCACTAGCCACAAAAGTGTCGCAACCACAAGTTTCAGTATTCACACAAAACTCCTACGACAACAAGTTTCAGTATTCACGCAGCACTGACACGGCTACAAGTTTCAGGAGCTCCACATTAAGGCGAGGGTTACAAGTTTCAGTAATCACAACATTTCACGATCACAAGTCTCAGTAGTGATAAGTTTCAGTGTGCATAAAAAACTAACACGGATACAAGTTTCAGTGGTCACACAACAGTGACCGAGCTACAAGATTTAGCATTCATGCAGATCTTGTAAGGCTACAAGCTCAGTGGTCACACAACACTTTCACAGTTACAAGTTTCAGTAGTCGCACAACACTTTCACAGTTACAAGCTTCAGTGGTCACACAACACTTTCACAGTTACAAGTTTCAGTAGTCGCACAACACTTTCACAGTTACATGCTTCAGTGGTCACACAACACTTTTAGTTACAAGTTTCAGTGGTCACACAACACCTTCACAGTTACAAGCTTCAGTGGTCATTTAACACTTTCACAGTTACAAGCTTCAGTGGTCATTTAACACTTTCACAGTTACAAGTTCCAGCACTTACACAACATCGACACAGCTGCAAGTTTCGTAAATCATACAACATTAACACGGCAACAAGTTTCAGAAGCCACACGACACTATAACTGCTGCAAGTCTCAAGTTTCATTGGTCAAACAACACTTCCATGGCTAAGTTTCATTATTCATATAACATGGTCGAAGATATAAGTTTCAGCAGCCAACCAAATATTATAATGGTTATAAGTTTCAGCAGTCTCAAAATATCGCCTCAGCTGTGTTTCAGTAATCGTACAGTAATGACACGGCTACAGTGTTTCAGTAGTAACACAACCATAACACGGCTACAAGTATCAGCAGCCACACGGCTATGTTTCACTTACACTACACAGCTACAAGTTTTACAGGTGACACAACATTGCCATGGCTACAAGTTTCAGAAGTCACACAGTGCCACGTCACCAAGTTTCAGTAGTCATATAACACTGTCATGACTACAAGTTCTAGTATTCAAACAACTCTAACGTGGCTACAAGTTTCATTAGTCATACAGTACTAATACGGCTACAAGTTTCATTAGTCATACAGTACTAATACGGCTACAAGTTTCATTAGTCATACAACACTAATACGGCTACAAGTATCATTAGTCATACAACAATAATACGACTACAAGTTTCATAGGTCATATAACACTAATACGGCTACAAGTTTCATTAGTCATACAACACTAATACGGCTACAAGTTTCATTTGTCATACAATAATATGGCTACAAGTTTCATTTGTCATACAATAATATGGCTACAAGTTTCATTGGTCATACAACACTAATACGGCTACAAGTTTCATTAGTCATACAACACTAATGTGGCTACAAGTTTCATTGGTGATACAACACTAATATGGATACAAGTTTCATTAGTCATACAACACTAATACGGCTACAAGTTTCAGTAGTCATACAACACTAATACGGCTACAAGTTTCAGTAGTTATACAACACTAATACGGCTACAAGTTTCAGTAGTCATACAACACTAATACGGATACAAGTTTCAGTAGTCATACAACACTAATACGGTTACAAGTTTCATTAGTCTTACAACACCAATACGGCTACAAGTTTCATTCATCATACAACACTAATACGGCTATAAGTTTCATTAGACATACAACACTAATACGGCTACAAGTTTCGTTAGTCATACATCACTAATACGACTACAAGTTTCAGTAGTCATGCAACACTAATACGGCTACAAGTTTCATAGGTCATACAACACCAATACAGCTACAATTTTCAAGAGTCATACAACACTAATACGGTTACAAGTTTCATTGGTCATACAACACCAATACAGCTACAAATTTCATTAGTCATACAACACTAATACGGCTACAAGTTTCATTGGTCATACAACAGTGATACGGCTATAAGTTTCATTGGTCATACCACACTAATACAGCTACATATTTCAGTAGTCATACAACACTAATGCGGCTACAAATTTCAGTAGTCATACAACACTAACATGGCTACAAATTTCGGTAGTCCTACAACACAAATACAGCTAAAAGTTTCAGTAGACCTACAACACTGCCACCTCCACAAGTTTCAGTAGTCTTACAACGCTACCGTGGCTATAAGCTACTCACATCTAACGTGACTACAAATATCCGTGGTTACAACACTTGCAAAACTTCCACACTTGATGAATAGCCTCGACATTGCTGACACTTAGTGCTAGTCACATAGCTCCCCCACCTTACAGTGATGAATATCCATACGACTGTCCCCACTTACAGTGTTGAATAACCACAAAATTTCCCCCACTTACAGTATTGAATAACCATATGATTTCCCCCACTTACAGTGTTGAACAAACACATGACTGCCCTCCCTCTTAGTGTTAAAGATCCAGACTGTTGACCACACTTAATGCTAAATAGTCTTTTCACTGCCCACACTGGGTGTTAAACAGCCACATCACTGCCCACATTTATAGTGTCGAACAGCCACATAACTGCCAATAATTAGTTTTAGATAGTCACATCACTGCCCACTTGTAGTGTTACATAGTCACATCACTGACCACACGTTGTATTAAATAGTCATATCACTGCCTACACGTTGTATTGAATAGTCACATCACTGCCCACACGTTGTGTTGAATATTCACATCACTGCCCAATTGAAGTGTGAAATAGTCACATCACTGCCCAATTGAAGTGTTAAATAGTCACATCACTGCCCACATGTAGTGTTAAATAGTCACATCACTGCCCACATGTAGTGTTAAATAGTCACATCACTGCCCACATGTAGTGTTAAATAGTCACATCACTGCCCACATGTAGTGTTAAATAGTCACATCACTGCCCACATGTAGTGTTAAATAGTCACATCACTGCCCACATGTAGTGTTTAACAGTCACATCACTGCCCACAAGTATTGCTTAATAGTCACATCACTGCCCACATGTAGTGTTAAATGGTCACATCACTCCCCACATGTAATGTTGAATAGTCACATCACTGCCCACATATAGTGCTTAATAGCCACATCACTGCCCACATGTAAAGTTAAATAGTCACCCATCCATTAAAGTCGCACATTACTCGAAGCCTCTGCCCAGGATGAACATCATCTGCTGCTCTTATCACCTTCAGTCATCGGGACATATCCTTAACCTCCCCACGTCCATCATCGCCTGGTACACACGCAACCACTACAGACGTTCTAAATTTCCCCGAGATTAATTCCTCCACCAGGAGACTCAGGCTGACTCTCTTCGGTCAAGCCTGCCTTTCCCTGCCACTCATTTATCACTAACACCGCCGCCACACCTTCTCTTGCACCCCTAACCATCTGCAACCTCTGGGCTGCCTCACACGAGTCCTCACCAACCCCATCGCTCCATCCCTGTGCGAAGTCCCACCGCCACTCGCCCTTGTGTGCATCAGCAGGCACGAGTGTTGCAAATGTACGATTTGGACGTAGTGATCTTCGTAAATACACAGGATCCATTTACAGTGGGAGGACAACGTAGACAAAGACATGACTGATTTGTTTTTGGTAGGAGGAAATATGGTGGTCTTGCGCCTGATGTGTGGTCAAGGAGAGGAGAGGTTGTGTCTTTTATTTTGGATGGTAGAGGTATAGAAATGTAATGAAAAACTTAGCAAAGGGTAAAGAAGCTCACGAATGAAACTGCGAAACAGCGAATGAAACTGTGAAACTTATAGAGGAAATTTAAAACATCGAATGAAGCCGCAAAATGAAACGAATGAAACTGTGAAACCTAGCATCTAAAAGAAGTCGAATGAAAACCCAAGAGTATCCGAAATAGCACACAAGGCGAGGGCGTGGTGATGTGGAGGCAATTTAATATTGTCTTGTTAAGAGACAGCAATGTCTGTGTCCGGCACTGGGAGTATATAGTGTGTGGGCAGAGGTACAACATCGTGGAATGAAGATTTAAAGATCGTCAGTGGAGGAGAAAACAGAGTTCTCAAGTTGAATCTGCCAGAAAATATTAACGAGTGTGATGGATGTAGAATACAAAGTAGTGAGTAGTTGCTTGGGTTGGTTGTTTGGTCTATAGGGCAATCAACTGCCAAGGTCATTAAGGCCATTAAAGTCAGACTACTACAACCACTATTTAAGAATACTTGACCATCTTCTTCAGGGGTTAAGAATACCTAACTCCAAGACTCCAGACAGTCACACTATACATGTGGCCACGGACTGAAAATAGAAAAAGTTACAAATGTGCGTCTCGGGAGTAAAAAGAATGAAAATATTATAAAGAATATAATTCAGAGGAGAATGACGAACAATTCTGAAAGGAGGTGATAAAAAGTAAAGAGAGGAAAGTGTGAGGAGCGAGAGTGTATTAGACAAGTCGGGGAGAACGCTGGCGAGAAAAGGATGAAGTCTGTATGGGGCGGAGGGAGTAATCTAAAGAACTGAATGGCAAGGATGGCGAAAGAGACGCGCCCATTGATGCAGTAAGAATAGAGGTAAGGTGAGAAAGGAAGAGGTATTCGGCGGAGGAAGACGTTACAGAAGGATGGAATAAGAAGTAATGATATAAAAGACTTTGGAAAAACCTGGGGATGACCATGATGTGGTGAGCGAGATGGTGAAGAGTGAGGGTAGTTCTGGAAAGTATAGAGTAAAGTATGGTGTTGTGGTCGAGTGGTCTGGTGACTGGGCGACGGCAGTCACTGCTCTAGTGTAAGTGTTTAATGGAAAAGAGAAAGAAAACATGTGAAGGAACTACGGAGGATTAAGTCTTCTTATATCAGCGGGCATGGTGTATGGCAAGACAGCGAGTGATCGCGTTAAATGGATTAGTGAACCCATTGTTGGTTGGGAAGGAAAGAGGATGTGTGGATCCGGTCTTTGCACTTACCCAAGTTGTGGAGAGGATTTTTCGGGGAAGGAGTTGGCAACATTTTTGTGGCTTTTGAAAAGGCTTATGATAAAGTGATTAATATACCTCTCTGGGAAGGCCTGACTCTATGTGGCATCCAGGGAAAAGTTTAAATGCTGTGTAAGCGCTTTTATAATGAAGGTAATGCATTTGTGAGAGGCGTAAGTGACTGTATGAGTGAGTGGTATGAAATAAATATGAGCTCGTGTCAAGGCTGTAGGATGTCACCATTGTTGTGTAATATTTTTACAGGTGGTGCATTACGCGAGTAGAGTAGCTGATTATTCAGAGCGTTGCACCACCGTGGTAAAGCAGAGTGCAAGTTGCTGCGTTCGTTTTATGCATATGATGCAATATTATTTTGCTAAACCAGGGGGAAAAGGTGAATAAAACAGTGGGTCGCTTCACTGGTATGTGTGGGAAGAGGATCCTGGAAAAGGATTTGAATAAAGAATAAGACTGTAGTTTTTGAAGATGGGAGATCACAATATCATACCAGTCTGTACGGTGGAGAACTGGAGTTTGTGGATGAGTTTTAGTGTTTGTTGGTCAAGTTCATGGAGGATGGTTGTGAGGAAGTTGAAGTTGAGAGTAAATTCTGGCAAGGGAGAAAAACCTGAGGTGCAGTGAAAGCTATGATGATTGAAAAGAAGATTTCAGTTTTGAGAAAAGAAGAAGCTTGCCCCAAACTCTGATGTATAGATGTGGAACTGAAGGTTATGTAGGTCAGGACAAGTAGAAATAAAAGCATTAGAGACGGAGGATATATAGAAGGAAGACTGAAGACGTGAGGTGATGATGATGTGTGAAGAAATCAGTAGAAAGTTCAATGGAGAAAAATCGGATAGGATGGAAGAGTCTCAGAGAGCGCATGGTAGGGTGTTAGGTGATTGAGACGATGTATAGTAGTACAATCGAAGGCACCAGGAGGAGAGATACACGATGTATAGTTGTACAGTCCAAGATACACGCAGCACAAAACCGATCTTTATAGTGTCATAACTACGTATTATGACACAAGGGCGAAAAAATTTGAGAGCACACCAACCTCTTCAAGTTAACAGGTGATCATTCTGATACCTGTCGTTCACTGGTGTTAGGATGGTTTCTGTGCTGTGTGCACAAAGAAGACATATATATATATATATATATATATATATATATATATATATATATATATATATATATATATATATATATATATATATATTGCAGTACATTCCAAGGCACATGGAGGAGAGATTGACGAAGTGGGAGAATGATGGACACAGCGAGATCAATGATCATGGCAGGAGAGACGTTCCACGTGGAAGATACCCAGGGAACGATTCGAGATCAGATGAAATAATGTTGTGTATGGAGGTGATGTGAATAGTGACCTAAGCCTTACTTGATGTGTCAAATGAGAATGGGAGTGACACTCTTATGTGTATGGAGATCCATGTGACTTTAACACAGCTGAGGTAAGGGATGAGGAAGTGTGTGAGTGGGTGTAGATGCTGGGCGGACATACCTGATGCAGGATGTGGTCATGTGTGGACCCATTATCATATAAAGACATTAGAGAGATAATCAACGGAGGAGTTTTTTTTTTTTTTAGTAGTTTTGATATACGATTATCAGCGTAGGGTACACGCTCGCCGCGAAGCACGCCTGTAAGGCCCCTCCACATCCGTCAGCACGTGCAACACGGCCACGTTCCCCCAGCAAGGCTGAGGAGCGAACTCTCCCAGCAGCCGTGCACTTCCGGGGATATACACTCCACAAATACCGCGACCACCACCTCATTTAATTCAGGACGGGTGGACAAAAAATGGTAAGCGCCTGAGGTTCTTCCTGTGCTGAGAGAGAGAGAGAGAGAGAGAGAGAGAGAGAGAGAGAGAGAGAGAGAGAGAGAGAGAGAGAGAGAGAGAGAGAGAGAAAAAATGTAAGTTGAGGCTCTCCCTGGGCTGTGTGTGTGTGTGTGTGTGTGTGTGTGTGTGACACAGACCTATTACAATATTCTCCGTGTGGAGTTCAGGTTTAAAATTCCGGACAGCCGACACTCCCTGGCTGAGGTCCCAGGATATTCACAGCTGACGAGCCATGCTAATGTTTCACTGGCCAGACGTGGGATGTAAGCATTACCTGCTTCTCCCAGGCTCAGGTGTTTCGTGTTTCAGTTGTCGCTTCTCGGTTGCATGTTTCCAGTTATGTCCCAGTTTCATGTCTCAATAGCCCTGTCCCAGTTTCATATCTCAATAGCCCTGTCCCAGTTTCATGTCTCAATAGCCCTGTCCCAGTTTCATGTCTCAATAGCCCTGTCCCAGTTTCATGTCTCAATAGCCCTGTCCCAGTTTCATGTCTCAATAGCCCTGTCCCAGTTTCATGTCTCAATAGCCCTGTCCCAGTTTCATGTCTCAATAGCCCTGTCCCAGTTTCATGTCTCAATAGCCCTGTCCCAGTTTCATGTCTCAATAGCCCTGTCCCAGTTTCATGTCTCAATAGCCCTGTCCCAGTTTCATGTCTCAATAGCCCTGTCCCAGTTTCATGTCTCAATAGCCCTGTCCCAGTTTCATGTCTCAATAGCCCTGTCCCAGTTTCATGTCTCAATAGCCCTGTCCCAGTTTCATGTCTCAGTAGCCCTGTCCCAGTTTCATGTCTCAGTAGCCCTGTCCCAGTTTCATGTCTCAATAGCCCTGTCCCAGTTTCATGTCTCAATAGCCCTGTCCCAGTTTCATGTCTCAATAGTCATGTCCCAGTTTCATGTCTCAGTAGCCATGTCACAGTTTCATGTCACAGTTTCATGTCTCAGTAGCCATGTCCCAGTTTCATGTCTCGTCAGTCACGTCTGTTTCGTGTTTTAGCGGTGGTAAGTTTCATCTTTTTTACGTCTAAGTTTCATGATTGATCGATAGTTTTTATTTCATATTGTAGTGGTTATTTCTCAGCCTTATGGTCAAATTACTGATTTTACTTAAAGTTTTGGAACTAAAATCTAAGTGCTTTGTTTCCTTTCAATAGCCACATCCTATCTGTTTTCTGTTTCAGGAGTAAAATAACAGTACAATACTTCCATTTCCGCAGTCATACATCATTCTTTGAGTTTCAAGTTTCAGTTGTCAGGTCTAAGTTCCAGTATTCACACTTTATTCTCATAATTCTATGTTTCATTCGTCAGAATTCATATCTGTGCTTCAATGTTCAGCGATCCCTTTTCAGGCTCCAAGCTCCAAGTTTCAGGAGTCAGATCTGTGTACCTCGCTTCAAATCTTAGTAGTACAAAAGCACCATGTTTCGTTTCAGTAGTTACTTTTCATCGTCAAAGTTCCAAGGTTCATCAGTCAAAATTTGGCACAATGCCTCAAGTTTCCTTTGTCAAATATCAGC
The DNA here is from genome assembly GCF_036320965.1 of Panulirus ornatus. Classification (NCBI taxonomy): domain Eukaryota; kingdom Metazoa; phylum Arthropoda; class Malacostraca; order Decapoda; family Palinuridae; genus Panulirus; species Panulirus ornatus. The sequence goes on along the minus strand of NC_092230.1, from coordinate 27,454,993 downwards.
CTCATGTTTCGCAAGTTTCAGAGGCCGCACCTCGTGCCATAGTTTCGTGTTTCACAACAAGAGTTTCATGTCCCGGTATACGTGTCTGTGTGTGTGTGTGTGTGTGTGTGTGTGTGTGTGTGTGTGTGTGTGTGTGTGTGTGTGTAATGACCTCCACAAAACAATGCCACATTTCCAGGTCATACATTACCTCAACAACCATAATTACCAGCCGAAGACGAGGCCCCCGGTAGTTCTGCAATTTGGAATCACTCCCAGCAATTATGGTCCTTGGAGCACTAATTGCCAACAAACGTCAGAAGTTAGACTGCCAGTTTCTGTAGTTAATTCTTTCTCGAGCCGCTCGTGTCACCTTACATTATTACACGATGGTCTTTCTGCTTTCCCTCTCGAAGAGATGCTGCTTGAAGGAAGCCTTGCGTGCCCTACAGGGGAGACATGATCCCGTCTCCATCTTTCCTGATACGGACGTCGGTGTGATCCTTGGTTATGATGAGGTGTCCTTGAAGACCTGACCCTGAAGGGTAGTTCAGGATTCATAACCTTGTTCAGTCGCGTTGTCATATCATGCACGAAGGAGTTAAGGAACTTTAGTAGCAGTTCCAACCCCTTTCATTCTCATAAGCCGTTGTAAATTGATGAATTATTGTTGCTGCGTAGGTAGAGTTATTCATCTTCGTTATTCTTGGTAACAATACTATCTGATCTTGCAATAGCTACATTAGATCCAGTGGAGCTATTTCAAAATTTAGTGAACCGGAAGACTGAAATGGACGGTGGAGTGTTGGACGAAGGCGAGAAAACCTAAAGCACTTGGGCTCAGTCCTATGCATGCATGGCACAATAGCGGGGGTGGGGGGGGGGGGGGGGTTTAAAGAGTGGGGAGCTGTCCAACAGTGGGGAGAAGGTGACTGGATCCTTGGGGAGAATTATGCAAGGGATGTATGTGTGATCACGAATGGAATAAATAGGGACTGAGCGACAGAACAGTCCTGCAAGCCCTCACCCATCCGCATGAATCAGGGCCGTGCAATACAGCAGGCAGTTCCAAGCTTTGGACTGGAGGTGAGCTACGTGAGGGGTGATAGGTGGTGTTGGTGTGGAGATGTGGCATGATAAGAGACTGACAGACACATGGGGTTGTGTTGCCGCACCGCTGGGGGTTAAGAGACACATATCTTGAAGAGGTAGAGGTGCAACGTCATGGAAGGGGACAGTGGGGAAGACCCAGGATGTTGTGACTAGGGGGAATCAAGCAATGTCATGGTTCCCTGATAACTATGCGAGTTCCTAGAGGGTGGGAGGGGAAGACGGCGTCAGGTATCTAGACAGACAGATAGATATTAAGATATCAGTGGCTGTTTCCGATAGAATCTTCATGACAGATACTATTCTTCATTCCTGTTTGATAAATGGACCCAAGAGATAAACTAAACTGGTATTTACAGGGTAGTTACTTTCCTTCTCTTTTGGCGAAAACTCATTTTCTGATATTGTATGAAGTGTTGTCAAGCCCCACATTTGGCTCAGTAATTTCCTACACTTTAGTCCCGATGGCCTTCCTCCCGGCGCCTGTTATGTGACTCCATCAGGCGACTGGACGCGCACCTCCCTCACGCGACATTCTCGCGGAGTTCGCCTAAAGCATAATGGTAAGTGATGGACCACTGTGGCCCGGAAATGTGGGAAGTGATGCACCGTTGTGGCCCGGGTTAGTGGTTGGTTGACCGTTGTGGCCCGGGTTGGTGGTTGGTGGACCGTTGTGGCCCGGGTTAGTGGTTGGTGGACCGTTGTGGCCAGGATTAGTGCTTGGCGGACTGTTGTGGCCCGGTTTAGTGGTTGGTGGACCGTCGTGGACCAGGTTAGTGGGAGGTGGTGGACCGTTTTAGCCCAGGTTAAGTTCTCATAATAGTCACTGGCTTAAGAATTACGACCATCACGTAATGTGTGTAAAACTTTTGGTGATATATTGGACGACCTCAGCAGAAGTAACATTACGAGCTTCAAGGACACAGTTATGCAGAGTGGGGCAGAAGTTAATTTTCAGGGTTGTAATTACTATCACCAGAAGGTTAGTTTAGAAGTGAATAGAAATATCTAGTTACGTATATGCCACTTAGACGTTCCAATTGTGACTAATTATAAGAATTATTTGTTAAATCACACGTTGGAGTAAAGCATAAATAATTCTGCGACTAGATTTAGAGATTGATACAAACGCCAAGGTTTTCAGTATACTATGTCCAGAATGTCTTCCCCTTCATATTTTACAGAAATAGTTGGGTCAAGCTTTTAAAGGCCGGAGATTAAAGACAAAGACTAAACAATAGTATGTTCATATTCTTAATATATGATCGGTAAACGAAGAAAGATATTATAGAAAACGGCCATTGATGCCATTTGGAGAAAAAGTTAGATGACTTTTAACAAGATGGAAAACAGAATCAATACCACAGATGGCCAAGTCGTCCTCATCCTCCCTCGCAAGTGTTTAACTTTGCCGACATCAGCCTAGTTCTTGACGGTTCCACTACCTTTCAGCGGCGACAGACTCTGGGAATAAAACGGAACAACTGAAGTCTCTCTTTGAGAAGACCTGGAACCTTTCTCTAGATGACGTCAAACGGAGACGGGCAACCTTCCCTGTTAGAGTCGATGGTGTTGTGAACTGCACTGCCTTCAAGATTACCTCCATTCCAACTTTCTCGTCTTCCGCTGCAGCCTCGAGGAAACTGGTGTTTAGAAATGCTGCCGGAAGCCCTTCGGTGCTCTACAGGGGAAACATGATCCCATCTTCATCTCTCTTGATACGCCATCCAGACCCACTTCTCCATGATCCCACGAGAAAAGCAGCTGGGTTAAAGCCATCGCAGAAAACACGACCAAGTCTCTGCCATGCTCGACCAGACACTATATCTTGCATTAGGAAGGCCCAACTACAGCCGTAAGCCCTTCCTTCCCTCCCTCCACAGTGGGGACTTACTACTTTCCGTTCCAAACTCTTCCCTCTATACCCATCATGACTCGACCATTCCCCGCACTGGTATAGCCATTCGCCTGCCGCCCTTATTCTCGGTGAATACCAAATGTACCAGTGACAAATAAGTGGCTGATCTGTATGGCCGACCTGCAGTGAGTTGTACAAGTTGTATTGGACGGTATGGCCGGCGTTGGGAGCCTAACTTTGGCTTGTTACCCAGGTGAAAGAGAACCCTGCTCCTCAGTGCTCCTGGAAGTGGCAGGCGCCCTGACGGTGAAACATCGCACGGCCTGGAAGAAAGAGAGAGAGAGAGAGAGAGAGAGAGAGAGAGAGAGAGAGAGAGAGAGAGAGAGAGAGAGAGAGAGAGGAGGCACACAGCTGATGTGAGAGTAAACATGGACTTCCATCTTGGCAGATGATCATTTGAGGCGGGAGATAAGACCACAGCAGTGATGCTGCCGACTTCAGGGACCAGCAGATGAGCACAACATACAGGTTCCTGGAACCACAGTTCCTCTTTGTTCCAAACGGTTCGGAGACTCTGGGACATTGGTGGGGGGGGGGGGGGGGTAAAGAAAGCTCTTCATTTTCTTAATAACCTTGGCTCTCGAGTCATTCAATCAACCCAGTACGAGCGGAGAGAGAGAGAGAGAGAGAGA